>NC_057726.1:57688666-57712885 GCF_004010195.1 Chiloscyllium plagiosum
GACCCGTACCAAATGAGCAAACAGGTCTGGTTGCACCATGAGGAAATGCTGTATTTACACTCAAGATAAAGATCCTCATGAGCCGGCTGTATAGCCTCCCCAAGGGCTTCAGGCCTCTCTCCTTCACCTCCTTCACCCAGACAGGCAGCTAGAGTGCAGTGTGGGCCTCAGGCCAATGCACTGTGTTAAATTAATTGTCCTGATGTAGCAAGTTATCCCGAGCCCACTGCTGCTGAACTCCAGCCCTCCATTACTGTCAGGGCAGTAACATTCTTCCTTTACCAATCTTTTGCAGAGTCGTCTCAGTTTTGGAAAATAACTTACTGTTTAGAGATTGTAAAGATGGAAAACAAGTTGTTGAAGCAGAGAATGTATTATTTTACATTCAAAATGTAGACGCTGAAAATTTCCCAGGTCTCCAGTTCCCTAATCCAGATATGGTGAGTGTGTTTGGAAATCCTCTCATGTCCCAGTTACAGTTCTGCTGGTAGGATGAGTGGCTGTACAGAAATGTGCACACACAACATACACAACAAGGATGAGGAGGACCTCATCAAAAATTGACAGGGCTAGACAAGGTAAAATCAGGATGTTCCTTGTGATGAGGATGTCCAAAACCAGAGGATACAGAGTAGACCATTTAAAACTGAGATGAGGAGAATCCAGAGAGTGGTGAGCCTGTGGAATTCACTACCACAAAAGGTGGTTAAGGCCAAAGCATTGAATGATTTCAAGAAGGAGTTAGCTATAGTTCTTAGGGCTAAAGGGATCAATGGGTATGGGAAGAAAGTGGAAATCGGCTACTGAGTTGGATGATCAACCATGGTCATATTGAATGGCAGAGCTGGCTCAAGGGGCCAAATGGCCTCCATTGCTCCTATTTCCTTTGTTTCTGCAAACACACACATACAAACACACACACGACACATGTACAAACACATTGCGCATATAACACAAGCACTACAAACACACATACAACACACCCAACTACACATTGCATACATAACTCATGCACTACAAACACACATGCAACACACCCACCACACGTGTACATATACATTTCAAAACAGACACAACACATCCACTGCACACATATAAACACATTTCACAAACACCCCCCCCCACTAAACACATACACGTAAACACAAACAAATGCACACACAACCACTACACATACACTACACGGACACACACACACACAACACATCTACATACCCATTACACACACAGACAACACACCCATTACACAAACACACAAAACACCAACTACACACACACACAAACACACACACAGCATACACAACAAAATATATCCACACATATACATTTACACATGCAAGCGCAGACACACTGATGTATACACAGAAGCATACATACATATACAAGGAATCAATCGCATACATACACACACACACACACACACAAACATGCACACAAAAGCACAAACATACATACACATATATAGATAAGCACAAAATCATACATACATATATATATACATACACATAGGAACTCACCATACACAGGACAAACATATGTACACAACACACCCCACACATATACAAACACAATCACTGCACTGACATACACACACATATACACACACAATAACTGCTCAGACAAACACACATATACACACACAATCACTGCGCTGATACACACACATTTACACACACACAATCACTGTACTGACACACACACATACACACACAATCAGTGCACTGACACACACACATACAGACACACGGACAAACACACACACACACACACTCGTATACTCACACACATACACCCCACTATACATACATACACACAATCATGGCATACATACATGTATACCAATACACATGCATATACGTGAAGACAAAACATATGCGAACAAGCACATAAACATACATATGCACACAAACATACATATACACACAACATATATATACATACATAGGTCCACACAAATCACACATACACATACACACAAATTCATGCATAACTACATATAAACATGCAGACACGCACACGTACATATAGCCACAAGCACTTGTACATACACATACTTAGCATACGCACGTGCACACTGATTGTGTGAGTCAGCTTCTATTTTCTAGTCCCACTGGCATTTCCCTGATGGCTATGCAGGCCCCAGGCCTCTGGTACCATATTGTGAGGTGGAAGATGCTCTGAGTGCTGCTAAAGAACTCTCACAGCGAGTGTTAGAATTTCCACTAAAGTCAACAGGTTTTTAAAAGGAAGGAAAGAAAGAAATTGGATTTATTTGGCACTTTTCACAGCCACTGGATGTCACAAACCACTTTACAGCCAGTGACATACTCTCTGAAGTGTGGACACGGTTGTAGGAAACAGGGCAGTGAACTCATGCACAGCAACCTCCTACAAACAGCAATATAACAATGACCAGATTACCTGCTTTTCTGATGTTGATTGAAAGATAACTCCTGAGCTCCTCTTCAAAATGGTGCCATAGGGCCTTTCACATCCAACCAGGCAGGTAGAAGGGACCTCCGTTTAATATCCCATCTGAAAGTCAGCTCCTCCAACAATGCAGCCCCCCCTCAGTACTGCACTGGTGTGTCAGCCTTAATTTTTGTGCTCAAGTCCTAAAGTGGGACAAAAGGCCAAAAGTTTGAAACTTCTTCAGCATGTTACTCCTGAAGGGAAGAGGGAAATGGCATTGCAGATTCTTGTCAGTTAACCAAATGTATTATTTCTATTGAATGTAAAACCCAGGAGAATATCTCTGACCCAGCAATTAGGATCAGTCTGCCACCAACTCTCCTGGACAACATCAACATTGAAATGAAAATGATACAAAGTAAAGTTATATTATTCAGGGATGCAAGACTGTTCCAGGTAACGTTATCACTTTTTTCAGTGTGTCATGAGTATTGGATTTTATCAGAATGTGGTAAAATAATGTAATAATGTTGGGAAAGATATCAATTATCATTTCACATGCTACATGTTGCTTATTGAGCGTTTTATCTGAGGCGATGGTTTTAATTCTTTTTGTGCATTATTTAAACAGTTGTTGAACTCTTGCTGTGCTAAATTGATGCTTTGAGCAGATATTTATTTGTGTTTTAGGTTAGTACATCATCTTGAATGCTGAGGTTTCCGAGGCCGAGCAGAGTAACATGAGCAGAGTATATCGGGGGTGGGGGAGGGAATGGAATAAAAGGACAATCGTTGCTTACAATCATGTTTGTCAAACATTTTGCTTCAGGCTACTTCAGAGGGCCAACAATATCAGTCACATTGCAATGCATCACTCCACAGAGCATGTACCTGATACGTTTGTATGACAGTAAACATATACATCACCTTATTGTGCAGTGATAGTGGCATATCTCTGAGCCAGGAGGCCTGGGTTCTTGTCCAACCTGCTCCAAAGGTGTGTAATAATGTTCTAAACAGGTTAATTAGAAAGCATCTAAATACTACCTTTCCGGTGGACAACAGGGAGTGACAGCTTCAAGCTTTAGATTTCCAATAGGGTCACTCAATGCAACAATAGCAGTTTGGATTTAGATAGCAATCTGCCATGAAGAAAACTGTCCCAGTGCTGCACAATAGCTGTAATCAACCAAAGATTATCCAGGGTATCATTTCAAGCAGCTAACATCCCTTCATGCTCCTGCAGTTGGGAGTTTGATAAGGTACCACACGCAAGGCTATTTCATAAGACAAGATGTTCGAGATAATACATTAGCATGGATAGAGGATTGGTTAGTGAATAGACGACAGAGAGTTGGCATAAAAGTGGGTTTTCAGGATTGCATTCTGCAATTAGTGGAGTACAACAAGGATCAGTGCTGGGCCACACTTATTTACAATGTAAGAATGACTTGGATGAGGAACATGAGTGTACCATTGCCAAGTTTGCAAATAACACCAAAGCGGATGGAAAGGCATCAATATCCTCTTTTCCTTTCAAGTTTCAGATATCTAATGCCCAATCGATACTGCTTTGTCTTACAATATCCCGCCTACACTTTGTACATTCAACTATAGCTCTTAGAGTCTGACTTTACACAGAAATTGGGCTGCTGTCCATTCCGTTTCTTTGTTTGATTTTAATAAGACATTCTGCGACAATTTATATGTATATCTTTTCAGGTTAAAAATCAAACTATTCTAAATAAGGTGGTTGGAATTCAAGTGGGGAATGGAACATTTGATAATCTGACGGACCCTGTGATAATTGTATTTAACAAATCATCACCGGTAAGGACATTTTTCACTTTTCATTATTCAATTGATTAACAGGAAATATTTAGAGTCATAGAGATGTACAGCACGGAAACAGACCCTTCAGTCCAACTCATCCATGCTGACCAGATATCCCAACACAATCTAGTCCCACCTGCCAGCACCTGGCCCATATCCCTCCAAACCCTTCCTATTCATATACCCATCCAGATGCCTTTTAAATGTTTATGTTAAAGGTAGTAAAGATTTATCATTTCTTTCATATTAGGTAAAGGCCATTCCAAAATGTGTCTTCTGGAAGTTAGAACAAAATGGTAACAAAAAGGGTCATTTTATCAAAGATTTCAATTATGCTGGACCCAAGGATTGAGTTCTCAGTGCTGCCCCTTTCTATTGCAGGGAACACAGCTGAGGGTCACTGGAACGATTCCGGCTGCACAACACAAAACACAGTCAACGAAGTCATCTGTCGATGCAATCACCTGACTTTCTTTGCGGTCTTGCTGGTAGGGTCAATGTAATGCAATATTTTGTATCTTTTGGCCTATTCCACTTTGGCTGCGATCAACCAACTTTCACACCAATAATCCTTCATTGCATATCAAAATGCAAAAATGGACAAGAAAATCCACTTGTTTTATTAAGACAATCCCATCCCAACAGGCAGCAAGCTACTCAGCTTCAAATCCATTTCCCCCCATTCCTTTCTTCCATCTTTACGGGGAGGCAAGAGAAATTAAATCTGAGGGAGAATCCAAATTTGAGGGAGGAGCTTTGGGAAGTGTCACACTGACCCTGATAGGTCCATGAGACAATGACAACTGATGTCACAATCATTGTTAATCCACTCACCTTGGGCAGATCAAGATGTCTCCCACTCAGCAAAACTCATCCAGCTCCCTATGGATTGGTTGCAGTAAATCTCTCACTTCCCATGTGTGCTGGTGATTTCTGAATATGTAACCCAAGTGTCTGTTTTTATAAACCATACTGATTCCCACCCTCCCTCTTGTCATCCCCCCTGCCCCCCCACCCCATCTCCAGCATCATCTTCACTGCCTATCCCACCAGGATTGTCACCATTAGGACTAGGAGTTTCATTGAATTGGCTTCTGTTCTGATGCCATAACTTTTCCAGAAATGTGGTGAAAGCCCGTTTTATGTGCGGCAGTGTGATTTCTGCCCGAACCCATTAGACTGATTGAGGGAGCAGCTCTGGGAAAATTCCCAGTCCTCATCATATCCCCTCAATGGCAGCACTTTTCCAAAGTGGGAAGACCCAGCTTGCTCAGTTTGCTCTGATCTCCATGCAGCCTCAGACTCCATGTCAATAACGTAGCTGTCCTCAAAACCTCTTCCAGGGACTCAATCTCCCTAACTATCTGAGGGGACCAAACCTAAAACAGTCAGTGAGATGTGGCCAGACCAGGGTCTTGTACACAGTATGGACAGACTTCTAGTTTAACATCGAATTGTTCCAGTTATATGTTCTGATACCTCATTGCCTTTTTTCAGCTGCCAAATGACATTAGTCATCGACTTTCATTCCCAATTATCCTTGTAACAATTTTTTCTTGAGGGAATTGAGGAAACTTGCCTTCCTTGCATGGTCTATTTCTATGAAGATGGTCCCTGCCTGTTTTTGGCTTTCTGGGTAATTAGTTCAGGCAGACAATGAACTGCCTGCTTTGTTATGAGTAGTGATTCCAATAACACAACAGCATGCTTGTTTCTTAACCACCATCAGTACCTTAGCAAGGCTCTGAGTTATACGGAACAAGGAGGATTCGAAATAAATGTTGGTTTTGCTCAACAATCCCAGAATGAACTAAGTCAACAGCAGTGCATCAGAATATGGACATGAGCTATTCTCCCATTACTCTCCAGGTGCTGAGTATCTGATGTGGAGCTTGTCGTTCTGGGGATTGTGTGAAGGCCCAGCAGCTCAGAGTAGAAAAGAGAATTGTTCAGAGTGTGCACATCATTGTGGCTGCTTTCAGACTGACCTGGCCTTAGGTCAGGTGTTTGTGTGGCTTCTCAACAGGAGATGAATAGATATCACAGGGGGACCCCAACCCGGAGGTGAGGGAAAGTGCAGTGAAAGTCGGGTGTGTCACTCAGTTGAAGAAAACATACCCAATCCTCATGTCAATGGTCTCATTTTCTGTTATAAAGCAAATCGATGGGAACCAACACTTGGATGAGAAGACATTGAGATCGCTAACATCCATCACCCAGATTGGTTGTGGTGTTTCTGGCATTTTCACAGCAATTACTTTAATCATCCACTTTATTCTCAGGTAGGAACATTAATCATCAAACATAAAATTTCATGTAGAAGAAGCCATTCTCAATGATCTCACTGTACAATCACAATATATAACAAATGTCTCCTTGAAGATAGAGCTCATGAGTAATTCACAACAGCAAGTTCATTAAACAAAGCTTACTTCTGTTTTAATGTTTGATATTAATTCTAAGAGTATTGTAGCTGAGTAGTGATTCACTTTACTTTCAGATTGTACCTCAGTATGTCATGGTCAGAGTTTGTATCTGCAGTGAGCAGTGTCACTACCTCTGAGTTAGCAGCTCTGGTTTCAAGTCCCACTCCAGGACTTGAGGACCATAGAGGGTGCATCCACACTGAGGCATGACAGACTCATCATTGACCAGAAAAGAAACAGCCATAGGCTTCATGCTCAGACATCTCCAGATGCAGGAAGTCTTCTCAGTCAATGTTTATCAGCTTGCATTATTGTCTCCTAAATGCTGTTTCTTTTCCCTTCGTTCAGAAAAAGGCAAAAGGAAGCTTCCATCCAGATCCACGTGAATCTCTCTGCTGCCTTGTTTCTTCTCAATGTGAGCTTCTTAACCAGCACAGTGTTCAGTTCCAAGAGCACTGATGAGCTGTGTAAAGCCATTGCTGCCCTGCTGCATTACTCACTGCTTTGCAGTTTTACATGGATGGGAATTGAAGCATTTCACCTGTACCTTATGCTGATCAAAGTCTTCAACATTTACATTCGGTTTTACATGCTGAAACTCTGCCTTCTCGGCTGGGGTGAGTGTGAAGTATTCTGTCACTGAGTTATTTATAAATGTATGGTCTGATTCTCATGTGGCAACAACTTTTAGATTAGATTAGATTCCCTACAGCGTGGAAACAGGCCTTTCAGCCCAACAAGTCCACAACGACCCTCCTAAGAGTAACACACCCAGACCCATTTCCCACTGATCAATGCACCTAACAGTATGGGCAATTTAGCATGGCCAATTCACCTGGCCTGCACATCTTTGGACTGTGGGAGGAAACTCGAGAATCCGGAGGAAACCCAAGCTGACACAAGGAGAATGTGCAAACTCCACCCGACAGTTGCCCGATGCTGGAATTGAACCTGGGACCCTGGTGCTGTGAGGCAGCAGTGCTACCCTGAGCCACCGAGCCACCCTGATTTCATTGTTACAATGAAAAAGAACTGAAGTGTAAAACAGTTATTCTTTAGTAGTTCTAGCTGTACTTGTCAAAATAACAGGAGAAAATCTCTATGAAATTTCACATCAAGTGTGATTAAGGATCAAAGTTGGTGAAACTAGGAATCTTAATTGGCAAGGGAACAGAGTCAAACCCAGACAGAAAACTGAGAATGGGAGTGACGTTTGATAGTCCAGGTTTATAACCAATAAGCATGCAATGATAAAAGAAGCTATTCCCTCTTGTGAGAGTAGAATTAATGGTGTTAATAGGTGGATTGATTTTATTGATTAATTGGAGAGAGTTCTCCAGCAATGAACTGTGTCTCTGATTGAAAGCTGGGTGTTAGGAATCTAAATTCAGTGCTGAAAGGTTCAAGGTTGAACTACCGCAGAGTCATCACTGAGAGACACATGTTAATATGTGCCGAGCATGACCATACACACAGCACGGTATTTTAAACCAAAGAACAAGTTTTCTCCCGAAAGCTGCCACCTTCTTGTTGCTGTAGCAGGAAGTGAAGGATTCTGACAGTAACTTTCACTTTCCAATCTGTCACCAACTCCCCAAAACACAGCAGGCAGCTCATTTCTGACTGTACTCACATTACTCAGCAGAAAAACATCAGAGTCAGGGGGCAGCTCCATGCTGGGTAGAAGCCCTGCCAACTGTATTCAACATTCCCAGCACAGCACCCCACAGCAACCTGCCAACATCTGAAGTCTGAGTCTTAACGTCAGTGCCTCTTTGTGTGTCTGACACTCCCGTATAGTGGAATCTAGGGGGAGTGAAATTCTTATATATCAGCTACACAGCAGGGGCTCTGAGTGAATTCAGCAGCTTGTCATACACTGTCTCAGTTTATATTCTGACAAATATAATCAAGGGTTTTCATTTCAAGCTGAACAAAACAACATTGAGACTAGGAAACAAGTCTTCAAAAGCAGTTTGAATAATTGTTCTGTAAGTTCCAATGGAAAAGAGGAGATACAGTGAAACATCAGCTGTTAATTCATTATGACACCATTGTGTTCTGCTGCTACAATGCAATTTCACCTCCAGTAACTCTTCGTAACTGTTCATGTGTATTCCCAGGATTCCCAGCTGCTGTAATTTTAATCATCATTGCAGTAAACACAGACAATTATGGCCGGTATTCAATTCCTGTCAATGGTAATTACAACACGACTGACATGTAAGTTTTAGTACTTCAGTTACTAAATAATAGAATAATGCAATACAGAGGAGGCCATTTGGCCCATCATCCCTGTGCCAAATCCTTTAATCCTACTTTGCTCCACTTTCTCCATGGCTGTGCAGGTACTATACCTTTCTGGTGTTTATTCAATTCTCTTTTCAAAGTTACTCTCTGCTTCCATGATGCTTTCAAATCACAACAATCCATTGTGTAAGAAAGCTTGTCTTCCTGTTGACTTTGTTTGCCACTTACAATGTTTATTGACCATGCTACCTTGAGAAACAATTTACCCATTTATTGACTCTATCTTCAACATCTCTATCCAATGTCCTCATAGGGGTTACTCAACTCAGGCCCAGAGGAAACAACCCAAAGCCTCTCCAGTCTCACCGTGTAATTGCAATCTCTGATCTCCAGTACAATCCAAGTACAGTACTCTTCTGCCCCCTCTCCATGGCCACAATATCTTTCCTGAAGTCTGGTGCTCAGAGTTGAATCAAGGACTATAACTGGGCTTAACCCATTATATAAATTTTCAATAATTTCCTTGCTTCCGTACTTCATTATTGTCTTAATTATTTACTAGCAATTTAAAAAACAGTATCTTTTCATCATTCTCTTCAATTTGATCTATCATTTGCAAAATGCAGTGCACAAACAGCCTCAATTTCCAAAGTCCCTTTAGAAACAATCACTCTCTTCACAATTGCAATACGTTTATATTGCCTCTCCTTATTCCTTTCCAGAAATTTCAACTGTCATATAGCTGCCCATTTCACCAGTGTGTCTATGTCGTCCTGAAGACTGTTTTTCTCCTCCTTGCAGTTTACTTTCAGCGGTTCATATCAACTGCAATCATTGAAATTGTGACAGCCAGTATATAGATTTAGTGTATTAAGAGGAGGCAAAATACTGACTCACCAGGAACACCATTAATTGGGATAAAAATGCAGTACTGTATTAATATTCCTCCAAGCGTGCCATAGTTATGTAACCTTTAGCATGAGCATACTCACAGCTGACATCCATCTTACAACTAGTTAAAAAAATACACGGCTCAAACACTATTGAAGTCATATAATGGTGTCAGAAGTGGAGCTGAGATTAAGTGTTAACAGGTTGCATAGAGGCATAGCTACAAAAAGAGGAACACAGGAATGTTCAGAGTTATCAAAAGCCACTGGAAAGAAACAAAGAAACTGACTACAGCTGAAATGTTGGGTAAGACCCAGCCCTGGTCGAAATGAAAGGGAATCAAACCAAAACTGACAGCTTTTCTACTCTCAATGGCAACATGGTGATGCAGTAATGAAGCTTTCAAAACTAACATTGAGACTATGTGGTAGCACCAGACTCATAGTGAAAGGACAGATTATTCAGAGAGCCCAATGCAAAGATAAGAATAAATATGTGCAGCAAGCAGTAGCCTCTCGTCACAGCCAGAGCAAGCAAGCATGGTAATCCTCAACATGTCACAACACATTAAACTGGGAGAAATTCCAGAGGAGTATAGCAATGTGTTTACAGGGTTAGGGTGTCTTTCTGAAGATTATCATCTCAAAGTAGATATGAATGCATGACTAATTCAGCATCTGCCACAGGAAGTCCTAGCAGCCCTCAAGTCCAGCCTAAGAGACAAGACAGATGAGCTGGTGAAGAAGGGAGTAATCAAGAAAGTGATAACACCTACATAAGGCGTGATAGCCGGTGTAACAACTAGGAACACTCAGTGCGTGCTTCAATCTAAAAGGACTAAATAAAGCTTGGAGCGAATCTCACATCATATTCCATCGAAGCGATTTATCTACAACTTGCCAAGGCAAAAATCTTGACTTGAAAGTGAAGGACAGTTGCAATCAAGTGACGCCAATTAAATCAATAGGTTCTTAACCAAGTTTTGGATACCACTCCGGTGATACAAATGGTTGTATGTGCTGGTTGACATTTTCACACTTCCAAAGAGCATGAAATAATTAGTAAACTTTCTGCAATGTAAATTATAGTGGATAATCTGCTGATTTATGGTGATATAGTGACTCAGTGGAAGAAACTATTGCTAACCACATTCGAAAATGTGCCTGCTTGACAGAGATCAACAGATGAACCTGAAACCGACCAAGAAAAAAATTGTAATTAAACGTACCCAAAGTCATGTACATGGTTGATGTATTTAAATCAAATCGTCTTCATCTGAGTCCTGAAAAAGTGAAAGTTATAGCAGTGAGGCAATGAACAATGCAAATAAATGTAGGGCTGCAATTTGTTGGATTCATCACCTGCTTAGCAAAATTTTGCACAACTTGTCTTTAACGTGTGAATCATGACACCAACTCACTGCCAAGGACACACAGTGGTACAAAACAC
Source organism: Chiloscyllium plagiosum (assembly GCF_004010195.1). Classification (NCBI taxonomy): domain Eukaryota; kingdom Metazoa; phylum Chordata; class Chondrichthyes; order Orectolobiformes; family Hemiscylliidae; genus Chiloscyllium; species Chiloscyllium plagiosum. The sequence goes on from NC_057726.1 coordinate 57,699,928, forward strand.
AGGGCATAGAACAAAACTCAGCATCCGCTGAAATCAAACTACCAGTGATAGTAGCTATTGTGTTAAAGAATAATGACAAAAATGATGATGTTACCCTGCAGTGCGTCAAGACTGAGCCAGAACCCTGAGCAACCCCAATGCAGCAAAGACATACATTTACATCGAGGATATTAAGACAAGCAGAATGATGCTACACTCAAGAAAGTATGCCTGACCATTGTATTTGTTTGTGAACATTTTTGTCAAAATCTACTTGGAGGATATAAAATAACGGACAGGTTTATCCGTGAGCCACTTCAAAGAGTTTCCTCCAACAGCTACTGTCTGCTCCAAAGTGCCTGCAGAATGTTACTTTGGTTATTGAGGCATCATCTGGACATGATATTCAAGCAAATACTGACATCCTGGTGAGAGCAGCACTCACTATGAAAATTAGATTAGATTCCCTATGATGTGGAAACAGGCCCTTCAGCCCAACAAGTCCACACCAACCCTCCGAAGAGTAACTTACCCAGACACATTTCCCTTTGACTAATGCACCCAGCACGCAGGCCAATTCACCTGACCTGCACATCTTTAGGAAACCCACACAGACACAGGGAGAATGTGCAAACTCCCCACAGACAGTCACCCAAGGCTGGAATTGACCCTGGGACCCTGGTGCTGTGAGGCAGCAGTGCTAACCACTGAGCCACCATGTTTGAAATTTTCCAGATCCAATGACGAAACTGCAGCTTGACATGCTCCAGACAGAATCAACTCAGCAAAGATTTTGAAGTTGACAGATAAGCACCTTGCTTATGAAGCACACTTCCCAACTAGATGCAACTCCTGAAATGTTGCAAGAAGCAACGATTATAGGACAGTCTGAAACCATGAAGGATATTCCTGATGTTGCAAAAACTGGCACTGTAGTTGATTTGACTCCATGCAGACATCAAATGCATGTTTTTCTGATTGGACCACCTTCAGTGAAAGTGCAACTTTTCCAGCTTTGTGTATGTGTCTCTGTGTTTGCAATGGTATATCTGGTCATTCACTTCCATTGTGTATGATCAAGGTGAAAACTGTTTGATTTGAGTCCTGGGCTTCCACAGCAACTAGCTTTACTGGACTGGTTTGTACCCTGTCTGACTCTGTAATGCTCAAGCTGACAATGATTTGGCAGCTTTAGCAAAATGAAATTTGGCTCTCTGCTATTTCACTTTGATTTCATTACTCATGTCTATTACTACTTCTGGCTTCAGTAGGTTTTTTGCAGTTTGAAGAATGGGTTGGGTGGTATGTGACTGGACTACATCCCACACCTTCAGTAAGGGTGTTTCTCCTCTCAAGAATTGCCTTGTATATCTGTGCTGGAATGGCTTGATTTCTATGGGATGCATTTTGTGATTTTCACTTAATCTCAGCCTTTCCATTTGTCTGGGGACAATAAGGAGATGACGCGTGATGTTGGTTTTCCCAATCCTTTATCAAAGGGCCCAATACGTCATTCATGAATTGTAGGTCAATGTGACTCACCACAATGTCAGGAATACTGCAACCAACGGAAGGGTTCTTTCAGGCATTCCACAGTCTCACTGAAGTCAGCTGCTCTACCTCCCTGTCATCATTTCCTGTGAGAGTGAAAACATCCTCTTGCAGCTTCATCAAAATCTGTATGGAATGACCTGTGCCATCCGTGAGTCTTTAGCTTGTTTCGCCTGTTGCTCATTACAAACACAACACTGACTGACATGGTGCTTGATTTCATTTCTGATGATTGGCCAGCAAAGCCCTCCTCCTGCCTTCCTCTAATTTGAATCCATTTCTTACATCAATATGCGTCAGTGTCTCTCTCTCTCTCTCTCTTTCTCTCTCTCTCTTTCCCCCATCAACTCCTTTCGCATAATGACTGTATTCCCTTTGTAAATTATGCCATTTCATTTTGCTAAATCATTGTCATCTCGAGCATTAGAGAATCAGTCAGGGTACAAACCTTCAAAACTTTCCATAAAAGCCAGTCATTGTGGAAGCTCAGGACTCAAACTGAGCAGTTTTCACCGTGATCATACACAATGGAAGTGAATGACCAGATATACCATTGCAAACACAGACACACACACACACACAAAACTGGGAAAGTTGCACTTTCACAGAAGGTGGCCCAATCAGAACAACATGCATTCAATGTCTGCATGGAACTAAATCAACTTCAGTCCCAGAAATGTACAGCACCACAACAATGAGTCAGCAGTTACTGCAGCAACAATAAGTTTCCCAGAGAAGGAACATCGCCCAGATGGGCAGATAAAGGCAAAGCACACATGTATCATTAAAAGACCAGCCTGATTTAAAGACTACATGTGCAATGCATGTTCACAGTCTGCCAAGAATAGCAACATTCTAAAGCATGAGAAAAGTTATATATGTCACGGATAATTTTGGTAACACAGTGTAAGTGATTATGCCCTGATTTTTGAGACCTTTTTGTGTGAAAAGAAAATGTTTCAGATATAATTACAATGCCATTCTAATGGGCCTCATGGCTTGCTGTTGTCATGTTATCTCTATCATTAGGCACATTCACTGCAAGCGTCTATGTTACTGCCAGTTCAATAATAAAAAAAGACATCATGTAGCACTGTGTACTCCATAGAACTCAACAATGAGACACTTTCCACTACTCTGTCAAACGCCTGTCAATTCCTACTCTATTTTCTTTCATTTGCATTCTAGTTGTCACTTGACCTTTTTAAGTCCAGGGCCTTTAATTTTGCAATCAACTATGTTATAGATTAACAAATATTTTGATAGTCCATATATCCCCATCACCTCTTGCTGTTACTTTAAGCAACTCAATCAAGTTAGTCATATACGAGTTATCTTTTTAAAATTACATCCTGACTTCCACTTCTGAACACGTACTTCACCAAATGCAAATTAATTTTTGTCCAATGCCATTGTCTTTAAAGATTCCCATCATTGACACTAAGCTGTCTGCCTGTACTTGTACCTCCCTAGGTTCCCCTTCCTCCTCAGCCCATCTGCTGCTAAAACTCTCAAATATCTTTGTTGCCTCCAGCCTCAACTATTCCAATATTCTTCTAACGGCCTCCCTTTCTCCATCTCTGCGTCCTTCAGCTCATCAAGAACTCTGCAGTCATTTCTTTTTCTGCACCAAGTCCTAATTATCCACATTCCCTCCTCCTCACTAATCCACACTAACTCCTGGTCTTCCTCCTTCTCAGATATAAGATTCCGATCCTCGCATTAAACACCCGATGACCTTTGCCCTCCTTGTATCTCTGAAAACATCTCCCTCCCTACAACTCTCCTAAACAATTATTTTGAGTACTCCTCACTCCCTTTGCTTCATCCTTCTCTAGCATTACCTCTTGAAGACCCTCCGACTCTCTAACTCACTTCTTTTTTCACTAAACTCTTTTAAAAAATCTCTATATCTAAACTTTTTATCATTCCTCCAAATCTGTCCTTTGGCTTTTTGACCTCTTCATTCTCTTGTCTCTGTGAAGCACTTTTGCCAAAAAATAAAAACCGCTGAAGGCCACTTACAAATCCTCACTTGTCAATATAAAATGAATGAAGGGAGTTTTGGGAAACCAAAAATTATTCTTACAGCCACAACAGTCTAACATTGCTCTGTACATTATTTTACCTGAACTATTGAACTGTTTTATATAAATGAGTCATTTCTGGTGATAAAACAGCAGCCAGCAAAATGTCATATTCACTCTTTGAACTGTCATTTCTCAGCTTCTGTATAACAGGGACTGCTTGAATGGAGTTGTAAATACAGCTTGTGATCCAATATACGTCACAGCTTGAATCATTTATCTTTTACTTGGTAAAACTCTTGTTTATATCTTGTACAGACAGCTAGTGCTTTGTGAATATTGTTGACTTATTTAACACCTTCAAATTGTTCAATTAGTTAATCATTTTGTGAAAAGGCTGCAAATAGAAATGTTAAATGAACACATTAACCACTAGCTGCTAAAATAGAAAACAAAGATACAATCAGAGCGAAAAGGTAGTTTCTCCATGTGAGTTCTCACAGAGCTGCTCTCTAATCCAAATCATGCTCTCTAATTAGACAGAGACACCTAGTGGTGGTTTAACCTGAGAGTCACTGTGCTCCAGTTAAGGGATGAGGCTGAGAAGGAAAGACCTTCATGTTAACCATGGCCTGGATGGGAATTGAACCCATTCTATTGTTGTCATTTCACATTGTCAACAAGCCAGCCAGCCAACTGAGCGAGCCGACCCACCCACCCCCCTCTCTGTTGCAGCAGGATTGACCAATTGAAACGTGCACTTCCCAATTTGGATGAATATTACATCATCACCTCATTCTGCACAAAACTCTTCTTCGGATAATTTTAGGGATCTTAATTAAAATATTTTTCTGTCCTCTCAACAGGTGTTGGATAAAAAACCGGACAGTGCATTATGTTACAAATATTGCATATTTTGCACTTGTGTTGCTGAGTAACTCAATCGTGCTGCTAATTGTGGGTGTGAAGGTGTTCAGATCGAAAGGGAGAGATAGAAAGAGTGTAATCACTGTACTCGGCTTGACCTGTCTACTGGGCATTACCTATGGCGTAGCTTTCTTCTCATATGGACCTCAGAGTGTAACTGCAATGTACCTGTTCTGCATCCTCAACCCTCTCCAAGGTCAGTCAGACTATTACTGGGACTGTATGTATTGACCAGACAAATAAAGTTACAATATAAGTTATTAATTGATTTTAACAAACTCTGTTAAAGAATTTAAAAATTAGAGCAGAATGCAATTAATTGAGCTGATGAAGTAACACATTAGTGCAGTTCTGTACAATAGTTGGTACTAATCTGTATCTAGGCAGACGATACGAAGATTGGTGGAGTTGTGGATAGTGAGGAGGGCTGTTGTCGGCTGCAAAGCGACTTAGATATGATGCAGAGCTGGGCTGAGGAGTGGTAGATGGAGTTCAACCCTGTCAAGTGTGAGGTTGTCCATTTTGGAAGGACAAATAAGAATGCGGAATACAGGGTTAACGGTAGGGTTCCTAGTAAGGTGGAGGAGCAGAGGGATCTTGGGGTCTACGTTCATAGCTCTTTGAAAGTTGCCACTCAGGTGGATAGAGCTTGTAAGAAGGCCTATGGTGTATTAGCGTTCATTAGCAGAGGGATTGAATTCAAGAGTCGTGAGGTGATGTTGCAGCTGTACAGGACCTTGGTAAGGTCACATTTAGAGTACTGTGTGCAGTTCTGGTCGCCTCATTTTAGGAAAGATGTGGAAGCTTTGGAGAGGGTGCAGAGGAGATTTACCAGGATGTCGCCTGGAATGGAGAATAGGTCGTACGAGGATAGGTTGAGAGTGCTAGGCCTTTTCTCATTGGAACGGCGAAGGATGAGGGGTGACTTGATAGAGGTTTATAAGATGATCAGGGGAATAGATAGAATAGACGGTCAGAGACCTTTTCCCCGGGTACAACAGGGTGTTACAAGGGGACATAAATTTAAGGTGAAGGGTGGAAGATATAGGGGGGATGTCAGTGGTAGGTTCTTTGCCCAGAGAGTGGTGGGGGCATGGAATGCGCTGCCTGTGGGAGTGGCAGAGTCAGAATCATTGGTGACCTTTAAGCGGCAATTGGATAGGTACATGGATGGGTGCTTAAGCTAGGACAAATGTTCGGCACAACATCGTGGGCCGAAGGCCTGTTCTGTGCTGTATTGTTCTATGTTCTACGTAGGCAGAAGTGGCTACTGCATTTGCTGGAGATTAGAGTCCTGATGAAGGGCTTTTGCCTGAAACGTTGATTTTCCTGCTCCTTGGATGCTGCCTGTGTTTTTTCAGCACCACTCTAGTCTTGATACTAATCTGCATCTGTCATTTCCCCACTTATCAAGTGCTCAAACCCTGTAGTGATTGACATGAAGTTGAAGTCTCATGATTCTACACTGGGAGAGTGTAAAACTGGCAAAGCCTGAGCCAGTCTGGACAAATAAAGAAAGTCATTGGTGGATAGGAGAGAGATAATCCTAAAGCCACCATTCTTAGTGTGGAGATTAATAACTCATAACTATATGAGCACCAAAATTAACCTCTAAGGAAAGTTCACTTGACCCGAAATGTTAACTCTGATTTCTTTGCACAGATGCTGCCAGGTCTGCTGAGCATTTCCAGCAATTTCTATTTTTGTCTCCAATTTACAGAATCCGCAGTTCTTTGGTTTTTGACTAAAATTAATCTACCAAAGTAAATCTATTAATGGAATGATACTCCTTGTGACAGGGCATCAAACTAACATCAGTCATCTCAAAAATAATTATAAAACTTTTGAAACATGGTAAGAGACGACATATATTTAATTTTTCCAACAATCACCTGAAACAGAAGTTGGACTGCTATGCCTGGAATGCCAGGAGAGGTTTGCAACTTGAAAACCAAATGTTGCATTTGGTTAACCTGTACAATACAATGCTACTTTTTGGAAGCGATAGGAAGGAGAATTGGAGACTGAACAGCATCGAGAATTTTTCTGAGTTAAGCACAATCTGGCTGACAACAGCCTTCCGATTGGTTGAGCCAAAAGCAGCAGACAGGGGAAACAACGCCCAAAGCCTGCAGAGAGAAAGTGACTAGTCCTCCATCCCTCCACACCCACCCCTCCCAGGAAAATGACAGTAAAAAAACCAAGGAAGCGAAAAAGAAAGAATTCATACAAAGGAAGACCAAAGTTCTCGTGATCGGCCATTGTTCTGAAGGATGGTATCACCTGACAGACTTCAGTGTATCATTACAAAAATCAAAAATCCTACCTTGTGGTGTAGACCTTTAATCTTCAGAATTTTGTTTACCTATAACCTTTTTGTGTCTGGAGTATCTGTCTTAAAGCATTGTTCTTTTGTCATTATTGAGTGTGTGTGGTTTGGTGAGTTTGAATGGGTATAGTTTTCCTTGGTGTTATTAAAGTTGTGTGTTACAATAAATATTTACTTTCTGTTTGAGGTGAAACCTGGTGGAATAGCAGTCAGGCAAATTTGTCACCTTGGTGGTCCTTTTGGGATTATATACATTGATATATTTTGTGACAGCTTGTGGAACAGTGAGGCACATTTCCCAGCATGCTCTTTCCTAGTTAACTTGTGGCATTATGAATGATGAAAAGTATACTTACCAATGTTAATATACTTTACATAAATACTGGAACAAGTTTCTGAAATAGTTTGTTTTGCTTGCAGGCTTTTTCGTATTTCTGTGGTACTGCATGTTAATACGATTGCCCAGTCACACGGTCAGCGAGACAAGTAAAAATACAATCCCTGAATGAAGACAACTGAAATGTGCTGCCATCTCTTTCTGAATCACAATGTTAAACTTTCATCTTTAATTTCCTAGCTCAGAGCAGCACACCAGGGACGTATTCAGGGAATTCTACAAGGGCCCCATAACTTTCCATCACAGATAGAAAAGGATGTGGCCTCCGTACCTGAATTCCTGATGCACCCCTGAAGCTGTGCACTGGAAGGACCAAAGATCAATGTGCACAGATTTCCCACCAATTGATTCCAAACTGTGTTCAGGCTGTTTCAGCTGAGCCTGATACAGAAGCTGTCCGCATTGTCCAAGAATGTTGGAGCCATACGCCAAACCAGTTAGAGAAAGATGAAATGAGGGAGGCTCATGTGCAGCATAGTCAGTGACACAGCCCCGTTGGGCTGAATGGCCTGTTTTGTGCTGCAGAGTCGATACCATTCTGTTTAGGATTGCAGCCTCTGCTGTTCTTTTATGCATTCAATATGCTTTTTTTGTGTATTTTTAAAAATGTTTTTAATCCAAAAGGATAGACGGGCATAAATAGAATATGCTTTAATATTTTCTTTAGTATACAAAATATTTTTGACTTAGAAGTTTGAATCAGACAGTAAAGACTTTGTACACTTACATTTTGCTTTGATTTAATTTCTAATTATGTTTCAGCCTCACCTCTCACAGTAACTTGGATCTAATGCCTAACTAGTACAATAACAGTAGTGATTGCATATCCAGCTTCAACCTTGTGTCATTTATACCCTGAGGGTTTTAGTGTGGTTCATTTATATAAAGAGAGATATCATTATTAGATCAATTGTCACTGACTTACCTCATGTTAGAATCACCATGATAAAATAATGGTTATATGAACTGGTAATGTTGAAGATTGCTTTTGATGAAAGCTTTGCTTGTCTTGTACCACAGCTTGTATTTTTATCAGTGTATTTTAAATGTAATCTATCTATTTAGGCTAGTGGACGATAAGGGACCAGATATTTGTGTAGTTGACAATGGTCACCATTCAACCAACAATCTAACGTCTTCTGACATATCAAAATATATTACATTTGAAATCTCAGTTGCAGTAAGACAGTGCTACATCCTTGATATCATAAACTTATTTCTTGTGTTCAATGAGAGCCACTTAGTGGATATTCAAGCTGAACTGATGTCACCTACAAACCAAAGCAAAGAAAACTCTAATCTAGAATCTCTCCTTGAAGGTGGAACATATCGACCTGATGGCAGACCAGACTTTAGCATCAATAAAAACCTCCATCCTTGCAGAAAATGAAGGCCCTTTGTCAGCCATTATTTGGAAAACATCTACCAGTTCCTACTCTCAGTTTTCACTAGACTACTGAAAACCCAATTCGATGTCCAATCTTTTCATCTGAATCTCTCCTTTGATTTTTGTTTGGTCCTTTTCATTCTCATGTCTCCTTAAGCACCCTTGCACAATTGTTTTTAAACCACTTAAGAACTGTGATAAATCCAAGTAGTTGTGCACAGTAGGACTCAGATGTGAGTTAGCAGTCCTATTTAAAGATGTAAAACAAGATTGAAAATGGTTTGCTGAAGACGGGAGATTTACAATGCATCCCCCAAGAACATCCTTACACACTTCAATTCATACTTTCTAACGATGCCTTGGCAGGTTCAAAACCTGAAATTTTCACAAAGCCTTTTTTGCATTAAGGGCATCTGTGATGAAAAATCACCAAATGAATGCAGCAATTAAAGGGTTAAACCCAAACCAGAATTGGGAATAAGGTTTAAGCTAAAAAATTGTCATAAGCAAACTCACAAGCAACCCTGGAGACAGCACAGGGAGACATGAATAAAACACAGGCTCCGAACAGCTGACTCAAAACATTGAAAATTGATTACTGTCAAAATAGACAATTTCAAAACTTATTTTTATCCATAACAAAATTCTCCCTACATAAGAAAACTTAACAATAAACAATAAGAGTTCTCTCTCAACCCCCTGAAAGTATACAGACTCCACCTTAATGCTCGTTTGCAGGTGATTGCATTTCAGGATCAGTCATGTTTAAGACAAAGTCAAGGTCTGGACCAGACTGCCACCCGAAGGTTGGATTTATATGAGGATTACATGTATAAGTTTGATAAAATATCTTTGTATATGCTCTTTATTCTTCGCCAGATTTGAAAATTGTGTTATACCTCTATGTCAAAACTGTTGTATTACATTTCTTTCTAATGAAATGTACATAAGCAACATTTCTGTAGCTGGATTCATTACTGCAACAGTTATTTTCAAATGTATTAGCTACTTGAATGATCTTATGCTATATAACATTGTCACCTAATCCAGAATTGGTTATCAAATTAAAATACCTTGAAGCAATCATTAAAACGTCATCGACTCTCATTTTAATGCCTCAAAGACCTGACAAATGAACAAATAATTACAATATTCTAACAGGTAGCAGACTGAAAACTCCTGGGAGTAAGGGGAATAGACCACTTCATCTTAGCATTCATACTGACTAAATTCCAGTTATAATTTAAAATATCTCCTCAAATGAGATTTTAGCCTCAAAGTAAGTTCAGCTGGAGGCATTTCCCTTGGTGTGGTGGTGGTATAGTTAGAGAGTAGAACTCTTAACACCGTGTGCTTCCTGCCACAGATATCATCTCTTTAGTTAGTTTATCTTACTCCAATACTTTAAATTTCAACAGTATTTTATTTTGAGAAATGGAAAAGGCATTTATAAAGTACTTTCCCACTCTAAGAATGCAGAGGACAGTTAAGGAGAAAAAAAAACAAGAAAATCACACAGTTACACAGCACTGTTCACCACCAGGATATCCTAAAATGCTTTGCGGTCTATTAAATATGGTTTGTAATGTATATTCTTGGCTTTAGAGAACTCGGCAGCCAATTTCTTCAGTGCAGGATCTATCAACAGCATTGTGACAATGTTTAGAACATCTGTTTTTAGTGATGTGTTTTTGAGTGATAGCTACACAGCAGAACTCTTGGGGAGATCATCCTGTCTTCCTGATCATCATACCTTCCTGATCATCCTGATCATCATACCTTAGAATAATGCCATGAGATCCTGTATGTCCAGCTCCAAGGCAAACAAGGCCCAGGTTTATCACCTCATCCAAAACATGACAGCTTTAACCATGCAGCTCTCCCTCGTGTACATCAAAGTATCAGTCTAGATGTTGGCCCTATATCTGGCTCCTTGGTCCTAGGACTTTCTTACTCAGGGGAAGCATGAGTATTTTTTAAAGTTTGGTGCATCAGACGTTGTTAAAGTTAGCATTCTGTGAATTCTGAAATCCTGAGGATAATTCATTGCTCCCAGCCTGGATGATAGAGTTTGTCAGTGCCTTCTGTAAAGAGGCAGAACCCTGGAAGAGGAAGGGGTGTGTGAGCTGCCTGCTCCACACCCCCAGTATTTCACATTTAGCCTTGGGCACTGGCACAACTGTATAGAGCAGGAGGATCACTGGGATAAGTCCCACTTTCTTTGGAAAATGGTAGTCAGAAAAGCTGTGCTCAGAGGATGATTCCCAGGAAGTCATTAACAAGTCATAAATCAGCTGTTTAAAACATAACCACTGATCAGGCCACACAGGAAGTCATGACCCACCCTAAAGACAAAACAATTTAATATCTAAAGAAGAATCAGATGATCAAATCCCTTAGAGAAGACTGCAGGATCAGAGAGGAGAGTCCCAGAGATTCGATCACTCTCTCTATTAATCTAACTGGTAAATGATGAAAAGTTAACCAAAGCTTAAAGGAAAAAGACCGAGGTTAAATTTTGGTCAAGGATGTGAAATGGACTACATTGAACTGGTCTCACATATCCAAGGGAGCAGTTTCAACAGATGTATGTTTTCCCACAGTAAATACATTAGACCTTAATCCTGGGAGGAGGAAAAGAGACCTTGTGTTATTGAGCAGCTGATGACAAAGATGCTGTTCATTGGATATTCCTTCTCATTGACTTCAGTGAAGAGATGTAGAGATCAGAATGACAATTCACTGTCACCAGTTTACAAGATCGAGCTCACTGGGTTTTAATTTTATCAATTTGATGACAATGACATCTTGGCGAAATGCCATCATTGCAAAATATTTGTTTCCATGGTTTTAATCGGAGGTTCATCTTTTTAAGTAAATTGACCATGTCTCAATAAAATCAAAGTTGTATTTTTGACTGAGCCATTAAGTATCTGAATACGTGGCTCTGCAGGAAACATTGGGCTAACTCCTCCCTTTGACAACGCAGAATGTGTGGCAGTGAGTTCACAGCCTATTCCACATTCCTCCTCCATTAATATTCCCACGGACCATTCTTTCCATTCCCATTGAGATAAAACTCAGGGGAGATGTAAAATATGCTGCTAACTCATCATCATCCATTGGGTACTGTCTTACCAGCTCAAAATCTACCACTACCATAAATGGGGATTTCTGCAGAAATTCAGTCCCTTTATCCTTATCATTAATACGATTTGTAAATACCCCAGGCTTCAGCACTGATACCTGTGGCATTCCACTTGTCACACTATACCAACCCCTTGAAGTACCTATTTGTACCTACTGTTTGATTCCTGTGAGCTAATCTATCTCCTATCCACATAATTATATTAAGTCCTACATAATGAGCTCTTCTTTTGCATACTATCTTCAGAATTTAATCTTCATCATAGAGTCATAGAATATACACATTAGAAACAGACACTTCGGTCCAGTTTGTCAATGTAGACCAGGTTTCCTAAACTGATCTAGTCCCATTTGCCAGCATTTAGCCGATATCCTCTGAGACCTTTCCTATTCATGTACCCATCCAGATGTCTTTTCAATGTTGTAATTGTACCAGCCTCCACCACTTCCTCTGGCAGCTCATTCCATACACACACCACCCTCTGTGTGAAAAAGTCACCTCTCAGATCCCTTTTAAATCTTTCCCCTCTCACCCTAAACCTATGTCATCTAGAGTTGGGGATGTTCACTGAACATTGCATAATGTTCAACATCATTTGTAAGTCCTCAAATACTGAAGCAATCCATGTCTAATTGCAATAAACTTTTGGTATAATATAATATCCAGGTTTGGGAGGATAACATTCAAGCTACACCAATGTCAGGTAATGACCATCTCCAACAAGACAGAACCTAATCAACACCCCTCAGCATTCAACAGCATCTCCATCTCTGAAACTCACACTATCAACCTCCTAGCCATTACCATTAACCAGAAACTGAATTGGACTAGCCATATAAATATAATGGCTACAAGAGCAGGTTCAGGCTAGGAATCCTGCGGTGAGTAACTCACCTCCTGACTCCCCAAAGCCATGCCACAAGGGCACAAGTCAGGAGTGTGATAGAATAATCCCCACTTCCCTGGATGGATACAGCTCCAACAACATTCAAGTAGTTTGACACCATCCAGGACAAAGGAACCCACATACTGTAATTGGCACAAATATTCACTCTCTCACCCACATACTGTCTCCCTCACGCACAAACTCTACCTCATATACTCTCTCTCTCACACACATATCACACACACTGTCTCCCTCACAAACACTCTCTCCCTCCCACATACACTCTCCCCCCACACACAAACACACTCTCCCTCACATACATTCTCC
>NC_057726.1:57712914-57768875 GCF_004010195.1 Chiloscyllium plagiosum
TCTCCTCCTCACAGACACACTCTCTCTCCCCTTCACACTCTCTCTCACACTCACTCACGCTCTCCCTAATACCTCCCCTTTCTCTCTGTCTCAAACAGCAAAGGTTCCAGCACTGATCCCTGTGGTACACCACGGGTCACAGACTACCAATCACAAAATCAAACCTCCACCATCACCCTTTGTCTCTTATTTGTAAGCCACTTTCGGATCCATGGGACTTAACCTTGTGGACCAGCCTTCCTTATGGGATCATGTCAAAGGCATCACTTAAGCCCATGTAAACCACATCAACTGCACGACCATCATCAATGTTTTTAATCAGCATTTCAAAACAAAACTCAAACTACTCAGACAGGATCTTCCTCTAACAAATCCGTGCTGAGTCTCCCTGATCAATCCCTGTCTTTCCAGGTGTTAATTCATTCTGTTCTTCAGTTTTGGTAATAACTTCCCGACTAGTTACACCAGCCTGTGGTTCATTGGACTAGGGATATGAATCTCGTTTTGGGCCTTGTACAATGTGAACATGCGAGAGATCGTGCGATCAAATCCTGGCCTAGTCCTCATTTTGGGCGGCACGGTGGCTCAGCAGTTAGCACTGCTGCCTCACAGCACCAGGGATCTGGGTTCAATCCCAGCCTTGGGCGACTGTTTGTATGGCGTTTGCACAATCCCCCCGTGTCTGGGTCCATTTCCTCCGGGTGCTCTGGTTTCCTCCCTCATTCTAAAGACGTGAAGGTTAGGTGAATTGGCCATGATAGATTGCTCATAGTGTTCAGGGATGTGTAGGTTAGGTGCATTTGTTAAGGCTAAATGTAGAGTAATAGGGCAGCGAATGGGTCTGGGTGGGTTCCTCTTCAGAGGGTCAGAGCAGACTTGTTTGGCCAAATGGCCTGTTTCCACACAGTAGGGATCTAAGTTCTATGTTATATCAGACTAAATGGCCTATCCCTGCTGCCCTTCTCGAACAAATGAATCAGATTAACTATCCTTCATTCATCTGGCATTTCACCTGTGGCCAGCAAGGGATTAAATATCTCCACCAGGACCCAGCATCTCCTCCTTTGCCTCCCACAGCTGCCTGGGTTACATCTTATCAAGCCCTGGACATTTATAGACCTGTAAGCCTGTTTAAAAAGCCTAATATCTCCTCCTTATTAATCTAACATGTTCCAGAACCTTACCATTCCAACCTGAAACCCCTGGCTGCAATGTCTTTCTCCTTTGTGAATATAGATGAGAAGTATTCAATTAAAACCTCACCCATAGCCAATAGCTCCACGTGCAGGTCTCTCGAATTACATGGGTTTATTCAAACCACAGCCCTGCACTTGATGTCACCCACCTCTGACCAAGTTCTCATCTGGTCTTTTTTATATCCACACAATCTCAAGCGTCACTGCCACGCATTGATTCACCTTTAAGTGTCTGACATGGGTCCAACGTTTGAGAACGAAGAAAATAAACATATTCGAACAGAACACAATCTTAGGGTGAGCTGTTTAATGTGTTCGCAAGTACAGATCACAGAAATTAAATAAATAATCTGAAGAAATAGGTGAGTTTGAATATATGATCCTCAAAGCTTTACACTGGGGTTTCTCCCTTGCACCCCCTTCCTTTATAACAGCAGAAGGACCAACACATTTTCATCTCTCTTCACTTCTGAAGGAGAGCCACATTGGACTCAAAACTCTGTTTCTCTCTCCCGGCGATGGCCTATTGGTGATATCACTAGACTAATGATCCAGAAACTCAGCTAATGTTCTGGGGGCCTGGGTTTGAATCCCCACCCCATGGCAGATGGTGGAATTTGAATTCAATGAAAAAACTAGAATGAAGAATCTACTGATGAGCATGAAATCATGGTTGATTCTTGGAAAAGCACATCTGGTTCATTAATGTCCATCAGGGAAGGAAATCTGCCACCCTCACCCAGTCCTGCCTCCATGTCACTCCAGACCCACAGCAATGTCACTGATTCTCAATTGCCCTCTGAAATGGCCCAGCAAGCCACTCAGTTGTACCAATTGCTCCAAAGTCTCAAAGAAATGAAACCGGATGGATCACCTGGCATCGATCAAGGCACCGGAAAAGGCAACGTCAGAAACAGCTGTGTCAACCCTGCAAAGTCCACCTTACTAACATTTGGGGTGAATGCCAAAGTTTGTAGAGCTGTCTCACAGACTAGTCAAGCAACAGCCTGACATAGTCATACTCACATTATCATACCTTACAGACAATGTCCTAGGCACCAGCATTACCATCCCTGGATATGTCCTGTCCCACTGGACTCCCAAGGCAGCTCCCACTTGACTGTAATCCACTATCCTCAACATTGACTCCCGACCTCATGAAGTCTCATAGCTTCAGGTTCAACACGGGCAAGGAAACCTCCTGCTGATAACCACATACCGCCCTCCCTCGACTGATGAATTGGTATTCCTCTATGTTGAACAACACTTTAAGGAAGCACTGGGTATAGCCAGGACACAAAATGTACTCTGAGTTAGGAGATTTCAATGACCACCACCAAGAGTGGCTCAGCAGCAGTACAGCTCAGCAGCCATTGCGTTGGTCGGGTCCTGAAGGGCATACTTGCTAGATTGGGTCTGGAGGAGGTAGTGAGGGACCCAACAAGAGGGAAAAATACATTTTACCTCACCCTCACCAATCTGCCAGCTGCAGATGTATCTGCCCATGACAGTATCAGGAAGAGTGTCCACCACACAGTGCTTGTGGAGACAAAGTCCTACCTTCACATTGAGAATAACCTCCAGCATGTGTGTGGCACTATCACCATGCTAAATGGGACAGACTTCGAACAGGTCTACCAGCTCGAGATTGGGCACCCATGTCGCACTGTGGGCTATCAAGAGCAGCAGAATTGTACTGCAGCACAATCCGCAAAGTGGCAGCCCCACATATTCCCCACTCAACCAGTACCATCAAGCCAGGGATCAACCCTGCTTCATTGGAGAGTTCAGGAGGGCATGCCAGGAGCAGCACCAGGCATACTTGAAGATGAGGTGTCAATCTGGTGAAGCCACCAAATAGGACGACTTGCTTGACAACCAGCCTAAGCAGCGAGTGATAGACAGAGCTAAGTGATCCCACAACCAATGGATCAGTTCTAAACTCTGCAGTCCTGCCACATCCAGCCGTGAATAGTGGGGGATGATTAAACAACTCACCGGAGGAAGAGGAACCTCCACAAATATCCCCAAACTCAATGATGGAAGAGGTCAACACATCAGTGCAAAACAACATCTGAAGCTTTCACAGCAACCTTCAGCCAGAAGTGCTGAGTGGATGATCCATCTTGGTCTCCTCCAGTGGCCCCAGCATTACAGATACCAATCTTCAGCCAATTCAGTTCACTCCACATTATATCAAGAAACAATTGGATGCATTGGATACTGCAAAGGCTATGGGCCCTGACAACATTCCAGTAATTGTACTGAAGACTTGTGCTCCAGAACAAAACTGGTCCACAGGTTGAAGGTAAATTTTGCTGGAATTAGACAGGAGCATGCAGAGGTTGATTGGAGTAGTTTGTTTGCAGGCAAAGGGACCTCCGGCAAGTGGGAGGCCTTTTAAAGTGAGATAGTTAGAGGTCTATATGTTCCTGTGAGGGTAGAGCAAGATTGGCAGGAATAGGCTGCTCAAGTATTTTAAAGGAAAAAGAATCACTAGAAAGAGAATAGAGCCCCTCAAGGACCAAAGGGGCCATGTATGTGTAGAACCTCAGGAGATGGGCGAGGTTCTCAATGAATATTTCTCCTCTGTACTTACCGTGGAGAAAGACATGAAGACATGGGAACTTGGGGGAATTAGTGATCATATCTTGGGGAGAATCCATATCACAGTAGTGGAGGTGTTAGAGTGTATGAAGTGAATAAATCTGCTGATCTTGACCAGATACATCCAAGAATACTGCACAAGACTAGAGAAGACATTGCAGGGGCCTCAGCTGATATTTTTGCATCATTGTTAGCCATGAGAAGACTGGAGGGTAGCAAATATTGTGCTCTTATTCAAGAAAGGCTGCAAAGAAAAACTTGGGAACTATAGACCGGTAAGCTTAACATCTGTGGTAGGTAAATTACTTGAGAAGATTCTGAGAGATAAGATACTCTTGCATTTGGAAAGATGGAGTTCAATTAGGAATAGTCAGCATGGCTACGTGTGATCATACCTCACAAATTTTGTTAGAGTTCTTCGGTGAAGTAACCAGGAAGGTTAACGAGGGCAGGGCGGTAGACGTAGTCTATCTGGATTTCAGTAAGGCCTTTGATAAGGTTCCACATGGTAGGCTTCTCTGGAGGGTTAGATCATATGGAATCCAGGACGAGCTGGCAAATTGGATACACAATTGGCTTGATGGTAGGAAGCAGACGGTAATAGTGGAAGGATGCTTGTCAGACTAGAGTGGAGCTAGTGGAGAGCCTCAGGAGTGGGTGCTGGGCCCATTGCTGTTGTTATCTATATCAATGGTTTGGATGAGAATGTACAAGGCATGATTAGTAAGTCTGCAGATGACACTAAAATAGGCAAAATCGTGGACAGTGAGGAAGGTTGTCAGAAATTGCAGCAGGACTTTGATCAGCCTGGGAAATGGGCCAAGAAATGGCAAATGGAGGTTAATATAGATAAGTTTGAGGTCTTGCATTTTTGAAACTCAAATCAAGGCAGGAGTTTCATGGTGAATGGTAGGGACTTAGGGAGTGTAATGGAACTGAGGGACCTTGGAGTTCAGGTGCACGGTCCTCTGAAAGTGGAGTTGCAGGTCAACAGGGCAGTGAAGAAGGCTTTTGGCACACTGGCCTTCATCAGTCAGGGTATTGATTATAGCAGTTAGGAAGTTATGTTGCAGTTGTACAAGATGCTGGTGAGGCCGCACTTGGAGTACTGTGTTCAGTTTTGGTCACTTTGCCACAGGAGAAATGTTATTAAACTGGAAAGAGTGCAGAAGAAATTTACAAGAATGTTGCCAGGACTCAACAATCTGAGTTACAGGAAGAAGTTGGTCAATAGGACTTTTTCTTTAGAGTATAGGACACTGAGGGAGGATCTTATAGAAGTAGAAGATTTTATAGATCATTGGAGGCATGGATAGGGTGAATGCACTCAGTCCTTTTCCCAGGGTTGGGAAAATCGATGACAAAAGGGCATCAGTTTAAGGTCAGAGGGGAATGAATAAAAGGGAACCTGAAGGGCAACTTTCTTACACAGAGGGGGGATCGCAAATGGAATGAGCTGCCAGCAGGAGTGGGTGAGGTGACAACATTAGCAACATTTAAGAGAAATTTGGACAAATAAATGGAAAGGAAAAATTTAGAAGGATATGGGCCAAGTGCAGGAAAATGGGGTTAGCGTGAATGGACATTTTGGTCAGCATGGACCACTTTGGGCCAAAGGGCCTGTCTCTGGGCTGTAGGACGCTATGACATGATGACTCTAACTTGCCATTCCCCGAGCCAAGCTGTTCCAGTACAGATACAACACTGGTATTTACCCGACAAGGTGGAAAGTGCCAAAGTATGTCCTGTTCGTAAAAAGCAGAACAAGTCCAACCCAGCCAATTACCACCCTGTCAGTCTATTCTCAATCATCGGTAAAGTGATGGAAGGTGTCCATCAACAGTGTTAACCAGCAGCACCTGCTCAGTGACGTCCATTTTGGGTTCTGCCAGGCCACTCAGCTCTTGACCTCATTACAGTCTTAGTTCAAACATAGACAAAAGAACTGAATTCCAGTGACAGCCCTTGACATCAAGGCTGCATTTGACTGAGTGTGGCATCAAGGAGCGCTAACAAAACTGGAATTAATGGGTAATGGGGGCAAACTCACCAGTGATTGGGGTCATACCTTGATACATAGGAAGATGGTCATGGTTGTTGGGGATAAATCATCTCAGATCTAGGGCATCTTCACAGAGTTCCTCAGAGTAGTGTCTTAGGCCCAACCACCTTCAGCTGCTTCATCAATGACCCACCCTCTGTCATAAGGTCAGAAGGGGAGATGTTCATTGATGTTTGCACAATGTTCAACACTATTCACAACTCCTCAGACACTGAAGCAGCCCATGTTCAAACGTAACAAGATCTGGACAAAATCCAGGCTTGGGCTGACAAATGGCAAGTAACATTAGATTAGATTAGATTAAATTCCCTACAGGAATCAGGCCATTTGGCCCAACAAGTCCACACAGATCCTCCGAAGAATAACCCACCCTGACCCATTCCCCTACCGTACATTTACCCCTGATTAATGGACCTAACACTAGGGGCAATTTAGCATGGACAATTCACCTGACCTGTACATCTTTGGACCATAGGAGGACACCCATGCAGACACAGGGAGAATATGCAAACTCCACAGTGTCACCTGAGGTAGGATTTGAACCTGGGTCCCTGGTGCAGCAGTGCTAGCCACTGAGCCACCATGCTGGCCCACCCGCACCACACAAATACCAGACCATGACCATCACCACCCCTCGGCATTCAACAATGTTACCATCACTTAATTCACCACTAACAACATCCTGGGGCAGATCATTTACCAGAAACTCAACTGGACTCACCACAGAAATACAGTGGTTACAAGAGCAGGTCAGAGACTCGAAATACTGCACCAAGTAAATGCACTTCCTGAATCCTCAAAGTCTGTCCACCATCTACAAGGCACAAGTCAGGAGCATGGTGGAATGCTCCACACTTTCTTGTATGAGTGCAGATCCAACAACACTCAAGAAGCTTGACACCATTCAGGACAAAGCAGCCCACTTGATTGGCATTACATCTACAAGAATCCACTCCCTCCCCCACTGACGCTCAGTAGCAGCAGTGTGTCCTATCTACAAGATGCACTGCAGAAATTCACAAAAGACCCTCAGACAGCACCTTCCAAACCCACAACCAATCCCATCTAGAAGGATAAGGGCAGCAGATATTGGAGAACTTCAAGTTCCTCTCTAAGACACTCGCCATCCTGACTTGGAAATATATCACCGTTCCTTCACCGTCGCTGGGTCAAAATCCTGGAATTCCCTCCCTAACGGCATTGTGGGTCAACTCACAGCAGGTGGACTGCAGCAGTTCAAGAAGGCAGCTCACCCCCACCTTCTCAAGGGCAGCTAGGGACGGGCAATAAACGCTGGCCAGCCAGCGACGCCCACATCCCACAAATTAATAAATAAAAATTGCTGCCAGAGCTGTTGAGTTTGCTCAGCATTTTGCTTTTATTTCTCCTTGGTTATGTTTCGGTTAGTTGTGCTGGAAGTGTTGTCCTGTGAGCCGTCCCTCCATCTATCTTCATCTGCAGATCTTACTATTTATTTGTATCTCATGTGCTTCCTATGCTATCCCTGGAAATGCCTCTGTGCTAATCACCTCAACAACAGCGGCACGGTGGCACAGTGGTTAGCACTGCTGCCTCACAGGGCCAGAGACCCGGGTTCAATTCCCGCCTCAGGCGACTGACTGTGTGGAGTTTGCACGTTCTCCCCGTATTTGCGTGGGTTTCCTCCGGGTGCTCCGGTTTCCTCCCACAGTCCAAAGATGTGCAGGTCAGGTGAATTAGCCATGTTAAATTGCCCATAGTGTTAGGTAAGGGGTAAATGTAGGGGTATGGGTGGGTTGCGGGTCGGTGTGGACTTGTTGGGCCTGTTTCCACACGGTAATGTAATCTAATCTAACTCACTTTCTTTGTGTACTCAGCATCATTGCCACCCATTTGGTATGGAACATACTGCTGATTTACCTGTTGGAAAAGTTTTATTAAATTAAGATGCATATATTTCACAAGGATAGCATTTAACCAGTATGGGTGAAAGTGAGGACTGCAGATTAGAGTTGAAAATGTGGTGCTGGAAAAGCTCCTCGGGTCAGGCAGCATCTGAGGAGCAGGAGAATCAATGTTTCAGGCATAAGTCCTCGATCAGGAATTCCTGATGAAGGGCTTTTGCCCAAAACATCGATTCTCCTGCTCCTTGGATGCTGCCTGACCTGCTGTGTTTTTCCAGCACCATACTCTTGAATTTAACTAGTATGTCAGGCCATCCTGGTGCAGTGATAGTTTCCCTACCTCTGCGTCCAGAGGCCCGGTGCAAGCTCTACCTTTTCCAGAGGTGTGCCAGAAAGTCTCTGAACAGGTTGATTTCAAAATATCTTGGAACAAGGATATTCACTCTGAAAACATGCATTGTAAAAGATATTGAGGCAACTATTCCAACTATATTTTCTAAAAATGGGGAGAAAATTCAGAAGTCTGAAGTAAAGAGACTTGGGAGTTCTGGACCAGAATTTTCTCAAGGCAAACATGCAAGTTGTGTCAGTAGTTAGGAAGGCAAATGCAATG
Source organism: Chiloscyllium plagiosum (assembly GCF_004010195.1). Taxonomy (NCBI): domain Eukaryota; kingdom Metazoa; phylum Chordata; class Chondrichthyes; order Orectolobiformes; family Hemiscylliidae; genus Chiloscyllium; species Chiloscyllium plagiosum. The sequence continues at coordinate 57,721,276 of NC_057726.1, forward strand.
ATGGCATTTCTTTTGAGAAGACTCGAATATAAAAGCTGGGATGTACTTCTGAGGCTCTATAAGGCTCTGGTCAAATCACATTTGGAGTATTGTGTGCAGTTTTGGGCCCCATATCTCAGGGAGGATGTACTGGACCCAGACTATGTTCACAGGAGGTTCACAAGAATGGTCCCAGGAATGAACAGCTTAACATATGAGGAATGTTTGAGGACTCTGGCTCTATACTTGATAGAGTTCAGAAGGATGAGGAGGGAACTAATTGAAACATACCAAATACTCAATGGCCTGGATAGAGTGGATGTTGGGAAGATGTTTCCATTGGTAGGAGAGACTGGGACCCGAGGGCACAGCCTTAGAGTAAAAGGAAGACCTTTTAGAATGGAGGTAAGGAGAAACTTCTTCAGCCAGAGAGTAATGAATCTATGGAATTGATTGCCACAGAAGGCTGTTGAGGCCAGGTCAGTTAGTGTATTTAAGATAGAGACAGGTTCTTGAGTATCAAGGGGATCAAGGGTTACAGGGAGAAAGTGGGAGAATGGGGTTGAGAAACTAATCAGCCATCATTGAATGGCTGAGCAGACTTGATGGGCTGAATGGCCTAATTTCTGCTCCTATGTTTTATTGCCTTATATTCTCCACTCTGTAAAAGCTATAGATCACTTCCTATAATTACAACCTTTAAGTGGGCGACAGTTAGCTGGACGGCTAGTTTGCAACACAGAATAGTGCCAACAGCATATGTTCAATTCCAGTACTGGCCCCTTATCTCGGGCATAGTGACCCTCTGGTTAAACTCACCACCAGCCGTCTCTCTGTATTGAGACAGCAGCTCAGTGGTCATCTAAAACTATGGCATCTTGACCTCTTTAAAAAGATTTACTATGCAACACTTACTCGCTGTCCGAACAGTAAGTTGCTCGATCAAGTATTCAACAAGAAGTGCAATGTATTCTAATTCAGGAATGTAAAACGTGACTTGTTGGTCTGCTCCACTAGGACTGATGGGCAAAGTGACAAAAGGTGAAAGACCATGCTGAGAAAGGACAGGCAGTAATACTATGTGTGCATGACTTTGGTTCCAGTGCAGTACAGGTATATAGTGATAGTGTCAGAGCACTGATCTCCTGGGCCAGTGTGTTAGCAGGTCACAACATGGTTTCATTGCAGGTTGCAGGATATGATATCGAAACAGCTCATTCATTCTGGCATCCGTGGTCAGAAGACAAAATTGAGTTTATTGTTCAAAACATATTGAATTGAATTTATTGTCACGTGTGCGGAGTCACACTGAAAAGCTTTGTCTTGTGAGCAATACAGGCAGATCACAGAGTTAAACAGCACGGATAAGTAAATAATATGCTAACAGCAGCAAAAACAAAAACACGGGTACTGGCAAATGTTCAGAGTTTGTGCGTCCATTCAGTATTCTAACAACAGTAGCCAGTTTCGAAACCAGCTGGTGCATGTGTTCAGGCGTCTGTACCTTCTCCCCGATGGTAGAGGTTGTAGAAAAACATTACCAGGGTGGGATGGATCTTTAAGAATGTTGGCAGCCTTTCTTTGACAGCGGGCTTGGTCGATGGATTCTATAGATGGGAGGTTGGCCTTTGTGATTGTCCGGGCCGAGTTTACCACTCTCTGTAACTATCTCCGATCTTGAATCGTACAGTTGCAATACCAAGGAGCGATATCAACCTGTTGTGCAGTTCTCAAGCAGACTCATGCCTTTTTTTAAACAACATAGACTAATGTACGTATAATCCCGGAGATTTGAAGCAACAGTGTTCCAGATTTTCCAAGGAGTGGCAATTACAATCAGAATGCCACCCTCGTTTCCATAATTTTTCCATTTAAAAAAACTGCGTTTCTGGCAAGAAATCTGATTACGGTTCTTTAGAAATGCAGAACGCAGTTTAAATCTAACAGGTTCCGTGTAATATAGGATAGTCTGGGAGTGTCAAACAATAAGCTCTTTCCTTACCAGACAGCCACTCTGGTAGCTCCTGTCAGGTAGGTGACAGGTCGGGGTACAAGGTGACATAAGGGACTACATGCTTCCCTTTTTGGTCTATTAAATGGAATGGAAGTCAGATATAGTTGACATACCAGGAGTGTGTTGCAATTTGTAAAAATCAGAGAGTGCATATTTCTTGCTGTGCTAGACAATGCTGTTTTGAAGCAATGATTTTGTTATATTATTGAGCAGAACTAGGAGACGTTAAGGAAAAACTGCCTGATGACAACCCTCAGACTGGACAAGCTGCAGTTTATTAAAAACTGGTGGGAGCAGGAGCTAGTGAGCAGAAAATGTCATTCACCCTTCGCTGCACAAACAGGAAGGCAAAACAACAAGGAACCTAAAAGGAAGGTCTTGTGTTAGAATTCTAGGTCAAACCAATCAGCTATCAAAGTGATGATTGACCATAGCTTTACAGACAACAGGTCATTGTTGCTACAGTCAAAGGAACTAAGAAAGACAATTTATCCTATATGATCTGGTCTTTAGAGCTGCAAAATTTTAATTCCCTTGTTTACATTTTCCACTCAAAGTTTGGATCAAATCATCTATCTTTTGTCTGTTGCATGGTGAATACATCTATGTTTCTGGGGTACCGTTTAAGGTTCACAGCAGCAGATGATTAATCTTTTCGTTTTCTTCCCTTGCGACTTGCAAAGGATCAGTGTATTTGGAATAAATAGGGTAATGTCCTGTTAATGATGAAACTTGGTGTGGATTGCTCCAATCCTAAATAGCACCCAGTCAGACAAAAGGATCACCCTGGTGGGTGGTTTCATTAGTTTCTTACACATTTGTGATAGTTTGGGTATGATGCCAGGTGGGGAAGATGGTCGGTAAGTGATGGAGTGGTTAGTGCCATTCCGAGTGGCAATGGTGACCTTACAGAGGTTTACAAAATTATGAGGGACATGGATAGGATAAATAGACAAAGTTTTTTCCCTGGGGTCGGGGAGTCCAGAACTAGAGGGCATAGGTTTAGGGAGAGAGGGGAAAAATATAAGAGAACTAAGGGGTAACTTTTTCATGCAGAGAGTGGTATTTGTATGGAATGAGCTGCCAGAAGGGTCTGTTTCCATGCTGCACATCTCTACGACTCTAGTTCTTGACACCCCCATGCCAGAGAAAAGAGCCTGTCTATTTATCCTATCCATGCCCCTTATGATTTTATAAACCTCTGTAAGGTCACCCTTCAGCCTCCGACGTTTCAAGGAAACAGCCCCAGCCTGTTCAGCCTCTATAACTCAAACCCTTCAGCCCTGGCAACATCCTTGTACAGAGGTACCTCGATTATCCGAACGAGATGGGCGAGCACTATTTCATTCAGATAATTGATTATTCGGTTAATTGATTCAATGTCTCTCCTCGGGGACTCTGAGTTTTCTGAACTTTACTTTCTCCTCGCTCTGCCTGACTTGCTCCCTCTCTCTGTCTCAGGGTTTGTTTTTGAGCAGACAGACACGTGTGTAAGGGACCTGCAGCATTGCTGACCCCCCCCCCCCACGCCAATCAGTTCAATGTGTCTGACACAGTGAGCCCTTGCTAAGTCCGCTCCCCGTTCAGGAGACTAGGCAGCAGCACACCGCGCACGAGCCCCCTGCTCAGGAGACTAGGCAGCAGCACACCGCGCACGAGCCCCCTGCTCCCCCGTCTGCCCTGACTTCACCAACCCCTGCCCTGGCCCCCGTACAATCCACACCCTCCCCAACCCCGTCCAGCTCCCCAATCCCATCCAACTCTGCGCCCCCCACACACACACACAGCTGGACTGGACACCAACAGCAAGACTGCTTCTGCCTTTTGTCGGGGTGGTGGGGGGGGGGGAGAGAAGAGGTAGGGAGGGAGAGGATAATTCTCAAAATACCACGTACACACACACACAAAACATTTTACTGCAACTGTTTGTCAAATTCCACCTCTCCCCTGTACAGGACAATGTTGGAGAGATTACCTGGGGAAGGTGTTCAAGGTACACCCCTATGCAGAACTCCAGAGAAAGTAGAGAGAGAGAGAGGGTCATTTGGAGATGGTACCTGGGCTTCCATTGGTGTCCAGGACTGTTGTCGGCTACATTTCAGTAAGCTGTGTTCATTTTTAATCATTGTAAACAAAAGACATGATCAGTGTTGGAAACACCTCTTTGATGTGACGTTTCTATCGGGACCTTAAGATCTTCTTTGGATAATCCGAAATTCAAATAATACAGGTTCCTCTGCAACTCTTTTCTGAACCATTCCAAGTTTCACAACATCCTTCCAAGAGGAAGGAGGCCAGAAATTGCACACAATATTCCAACAGTGGCCTAACCAATGTCCTGTACAGTCGCAACATGACCTCCCAACTCCTGTACTCTGACCAATAAAGGAAAGCATACCAAACGCCTTCTTCACTATCCTAAACATCTGTGACTCTACTTACAAGGAGCTATGAACCTGCACTCCAAGGTCCCTTTGTTCAGCAACACTCCCTAGGACCTTACCATTAAGTGTATAAGTCCTGCAAAGATATGCTTTCCTAAAATGCAGCACCTCTCATTTATCTGAATTAAACTCCATCTGCCACTTCTCAGCTCATTGGCCCATCTGGTCCAGACCCCACTGTAATCTGAGGTAGCCTTCTTCGCTATCCACTACACCTTCAATTTTGGTGTCATCTGCAAACTTACTAACTATATCTCTTATGCTCACATCCAAATCGTTTCTATAATTGACAAAAAATAGTGGACCCAGCACCAATCCTTTCGGAGAGCTCCAGACAGAGCGGACTTGTTCATTGGAATCTTCGGTGGCCGGGGCAATTCTCTCCAAATCTGCAGGGTCTGGACGTGCACCTCAATGTGGTTGAATCAACTCTGACCACAATGTCTCTCACACCTTCAAAGTATTAATCTGTCCCTTGGTGTTTCTCGGGCAGAATTTCAGACTGAGATATTCAATGAGATCGTACAACAACTGGCCCAGTGCTTGGGATTGAAATGATGAGGAGGTGCCAGTGTTGGATGGGGTGGTCAAAGTTAAAAATCACACAATACCAGGTGATAGTCCAACAGGTTTATTTGGAAGCACAGCACTAGCTTTCAGATCGCTGCTCCTTTGTAAGTGCAGCAGGATCATGAAACACAGAACTTATAGCAAAATATTAGAGTGTCAGGCAATTAAAATGATACATTGAACAAACCTAGATTGCTGTCAAATCTTTCAATATTTAGAATGGGTTGCAGGTTTCGATTCATTAATATGCAAATCCCAGAATTTCCTTTATGTCACATTCTTGAGATAACTAAAAACATGACCCCAAGTTCCTAGTTGAGGCCATCCTCATTGCTACCGAACTTAGCTATTAGCCTCTGCTCAGTCACTCTGCGTTGTTGCATATCCCGAAGTCTGCATGGGAGGATGGTCACCCGACGATCCGAGGCCAAACATCCCTGACCGCTGATGGGTTCCCCGACTGGGAGGGAGCACCCCTGTCTGGTTATTGTTACATGGAGTCCATTCATCCATTGTCACAGTGTCTGTTTGGTTTTGCCAATGTTCCATGCCTCAGGGCATCCTTGCCTGCAGCATATGAGATAGACAACGTTGGGCCAGTCACATGGGTACTTGCTGCACAAATGGTGGGCAGTGTCCCCATGTGTAATAGTAATATCCATGTTGACACTCTTCACGTTTTCCAGTAGTTGCCCTGACAGGGTTGTATGGTGTTGTGGTCGACGTGGTCCTGAAAGCCGGGCAGTTTACTGCAAGCAATGGTCTGTTTAAAAAGTTTGGTGGTTGTTTAAAGGCGATAAGTGAAGATGTGGGGAAGGTCTTGGCGAGGTACTCATACTCATCAAAAATGTGTTGCAGACTGTGAAGAACATGGCATAGTTGCCCGGCTCCCGGGAAGTCCTGGAAAATGAAGGGTTCCCTATCGATTGCATCCTGTCTGTCTCCTGAGGTCGTCATTATGGTTTCTCGTGATCAATGAGTTGAGCATCGTACCCTATTTTTATGATGGCATCTTTCAGCACTTTCAGGTGTCAGGTGTCCATCGTGTTCCTCCTCATCTGAACAGATCCTGTGTATGCGTAGGGCTTGTCCGTAGGGGATGGCTGTATTAAAGTGTTTGGGGTGGAAGCTGGAGAAGAGTAGCATTGTGAGGGATTGAAATGAATGAATCTGAGTTGCCCTCTGCTGGTAAATGATTGTAACTTCATATACGAAACTGCCTCGGTTGATCTTTTCGGCAGTATTCCAAAACCGGAAGTGCCTGCATTCCCATTAGAGTTACTGAGGACCACAAAACAGTGAGCTCAGGGATCAATGAAGATCCCATTCCCTGTAAACCGATCACCCGATTCCGTCCCACGCTAACATTGTGTTGGACGTCAGGAAGTCATTAGAAGGTCCCCAAAAGAAGGAAAGTTTCAGGAAGAATTTTTAAATATTTTTTCATCAAACTCTGTGATTTGCCATCTACAAAGTATTGACTGCTTCATGGGAAACAATTCTGGGTTACTAAATATCCTCTGGCCCCTCACATGGCAGTAGCTGTTGTGAGGCAATTCCACTAAGGAAGGCATCGTAACTAAACCAATTACCATTATAATCAACACTGTCTCATTGTTTGTGTTTGAAACACTAGAAACATTCCTAGCTTTAGGGTCATTGGCCCCTCCCAGAAATGTGTCTGGAGTTTCTTGTTTGTTTCATTCGGTTTATTAAGCAGATAAATAACAACAAGACCCAGGCATCATGAGAAAGAATCACATTTCTCCTTTTCTCAAAAATCAAACTGAAACTGTGGGTTCTGTCAGATCAGCAGATAACTTTGTTTTGTTCAGACAGGTGAAGGAACAGTAAACCAAATATAACAGTAAATTATACATCAAGTACAGAAACCCATTATTCTTAGTCTTGAAAAATTAGATTAAAATTGAAAGGTCATTTCCCACATTAAAGCAAAATGGCTTCCCTTGTTAGCTATACCAATTCTGTGATTAAGAAAGATGCCCCAACCATGAACTGAACAAGGTCTTCACTTGGCCGAGACAGAAGTTACACACACACACCTTAAGTATAGCTGCAAGTTTAAACTAACTGCGAAGTCTTCATTTCCAGGCTTAGTTATATTGAAGTTAACACTGTGGAAAACTGCATCTTTCATAATTACAGCAGATCAACAGCCATCACAGAAAGCTGTTTTATTGAAAAAGAATAAAGCCAAACTTAAACAATGATTCAACTGCTTGTGATGGAACATGATGATTGATTGATGGTTGGAAGCTCCTTGGTCATGGCTACTGTGATAGAAATGTTTAAATAGTGAAACCTTTGCAGTCAGGCTGAGCTGATAAACTCTGAATTACCACCATGTGCACTGACTAATGATAACAAAATCTGAATCAAACCTTTAACAAAGACAAAGGTATATTATCACCATAGTTTCCACATCACCTTTCCACCACCGCTTACTGCATCCTGGATTGCAATCCAAACAGAAATACAAATCAACATCCCCTTTCCCAGTTCTGCATGGAGGCTGGAATAACTCACTGCAGACATGGATTGTGTGTGGGATCTTCCCAGTCCATGTGGATACAGAACTGGCTCAAAGGTAGAAGACAGAGGGTGGTGGTGGAGGGTTGTTTTTCAGACTGGAGGCCTGTGACCAGTGGAGTGCCACAAGGATCGGTGCTGGGTCCTCTACTTTTTGTCATTTACATAAATGATTTGGATGTGAGCATAAGAGAGACAGTAGGTTTGCAGCTGACACCAAAATTGGAGATATAATGGACAGCGAAGAGGGTTACCTCAGATTACAAAAGGATCTGGACCAGATGGGCCAATGAGCTGAGAAGTGGCAGATGGAGTTTAATTCAGATAAATGCGAGGTGCTGCATTTTGGGAAAGCAAATCTTAGCAGGGCTTATACACTTAATGGTAATGTCCTAGGGAGTGTCGCTGAACAAAGAGACCTTGGAGTGCAGGTTCATAGCTCCTTGAAAGTGCAGTCGCAGGTAGATAGGATACTGAAGCAAAATGTTTGGTATGCTTTCCTTTATTGGTCAGAGTATTGAGTACAGGAGTTGGGAGGTCATGTTGCGGCTGTACAGGACATTGGTTAGGCCACTGTTGGAATATTGCGTGAAATTCTGGTCTTCTTCCTATTGGAAAGATGTTGTGAAACTTGAAAGTGTTCAGAAAAGATTTACAAGGATTTTGCCAGGGTTGGAGGATCTGATCTACAGGGAGAGGCCGAATAGGCTGGGGCTGTTTTCCCTGGAGCGTCGGATGCTGAGGGGTGACCTTATAGAGGTTTACAAAATTATGAGGGGCATGGATAGGATAAATAGACAAAGTCTTTTTCTGGTCGGCATGGACGGGTTGGACCAAATGGTCTGTTTCCATGCTGTACATCTCTATGACTCTACCTATGTGGTTCTCCTGCTGCTGCTGCTGGAGTTTTCTGTCCAAAGGTAGTCCTTGATGGTTATTTGTGGTCCTACAGCAAAGTGCTGTGACGTTTACTGCAGAAAGGGTGAGGGAAAAGCCCCGAAATCTATCCCAGTTAGTTCAATGACAAACAAAATTCAGGAGCTATGGAGAAATCTACTGAACAAGTTTAAAATAAATTGATCTCCCTGTTATTTTACCCCTCTCCTTTACCTCAGAATTTCCTTGGCTGGGTCTTGAGCCGGTTGATGTTGTATTGCAATGTTCAAAAAGAAAATCTGGAAAAATGATTAATGTAAGTCATGGAGATTGCGAAAGGGTGATTAGTAGGCAAGTGAGAAATAGCAGGGTGTCATCATCATGACTGACCAATATAACCTTTCAATTTGTTCATAGTAGTAAAATATTGGGGTTTTCAAACGAGGGAATGAAGGTAAATGGGATTCGTGTAATCTGGTATTTGTTGGTCAGTAGAGACATGATAGTCTGAAGTACCTCTTTCTGTGCTGTATGACTCTATAGCATTAGATACTGAGACTGAGGTAATACCAACTGATGTAAATGACAGTGAATGAGTGCTTCAAATTCACTTCAATGAACCAGAAGATGCTACAGGAGATTCAGGAATATTAATCGGGTCTATATTGAAATTGTACTGTAAAGCAAGGATGAGTTCAGAAAGACAGATTTGAAGAGGTTACAGTCTAGAATTCAGAGGAATTGAAGGAGGAATGTTTTGTGTAGCTGGAAGAATCCTATGGGTTTTTTTTAATACATGAACCGATGAGCGGAGGTTAGTCAGGTCTACATAGTCACCAGGACAAAGCTGTATTCTCTAAACACCTGTCTGTTATGACAAGGGGTCACTGACCAGAACAGAGACTAAAGATACAGAAATGACAGGAGGACAACTGGTTTTTATACAGTGCCTGCATGTGTTTTGAAATGCACAACCTGATCAGATGGTGCTTATACCTTCAGCAGGGAATTGGGATAAGCTGAACTATCCACAAGAGGGAGTGAAATTCCTCATGAAGTGAGAATCTCACTAGAAAACACATCAGTGTAGTGACACCATTCTTTAGCCTGGAAGATATATCTCTCAGCACTGAACAGTGGCTTACCAGCTGTCAGATATAGGAAACTTTAGTAGGAACGGCTGATCCCCATAGTGAATAGTAAGATATAGAGACGTGCAGCATGGAAACAGTTCCTTGGATGCACCTCATCCATGCCAACACAGATCCTAAATTAATCCTGGAGGTAGGACTTCAGCTTTCAGAAGGAACGATATCATTGCAGCATGGACATGGGGTTACCTTGTTGTTGCAAACATCCAAGGTCCAATGTAAGGAGTAAGTTAATTCCTCACTAGTTACTGAGACCCCAATGGGCAAAGCTGCCTGCTAGAATTTCAGTATTTCTGGATACCCTGTGATGGGTGATTGAGAGCAACATCAGCTTCCTTTTTACTGTCCAAGCTTATCATAGGGGAATGATCACTTAGCAAAGCGCAGTGGGAGAACTGCTGCTTTGAGCCTGGGGAGAGAGAGTGTATATTAAAAAAATCTGCTATTAGAAGGCAGCAGAGAATAAAGACATTACATCAAATGAAGCTTCCATTTTGTATCAGTGGGCTATTAAACAGGACTTTCCCTAATGCAGGTCAGAAAATTACACAGGGGCCCCCAGGCAGTTGGTTTCCCTGTTGCTGTAAGTGTACATTTCTTGCCTGGCTGTGCCTTTGCCGCTCCCTGTCAAAGGCCATCTCTAATAAATACTGAGTTATCAATTCATCCTCATCACACACTGGCATGTGTTTACTGTCGACATCTTGGCCAGTGAGTCTTTGCCTTTCAACAATACAGCAACGCATTGAGCCAGCTTGTCTTCCTCTATGGTGTTCAAATGACTCAAGGCACCGGAAACAAAACTGACAGTGGCAACTGGGACATGAGACACCTGGGCAGCCTGTCCCAGAGTGTTGCGTTAATGCCTCACAGCTGGGGCAAGCCCGGATTCTGGGACACCCATACACTGGGCTGGCCTGGTCATCGATTGTATCGCAGCTCAGAAGCAGAGCTGTCAGACTGCAGGATGTATTACCACAGCTATTACTCTGCGCATCACGGTTCTTCCACTCTCTCAGACAGCCCCAGCAAAACTGAAAGGTTTTGTTTGATTTCTCTGAGCAAGGCAGGCACTGTACACACAGCTTCTCCGGATCCATCCTCTGTACGTAGAGACGACAGTTTGGACACTGAGAAACAAAATGAGGAAGTGTGACATAAATGCTTATGGTAAGAATGCAAATCACAGGAATATAAGTTTAGAACTGAAAGACAGAATGGTATCATTTACATTTGGAGCAGACAGCACAGAACTAAAAAAAACTACTGACCCCTTCTGGTTAGTTTGAGAGATCTTTCAGGAATCACTAGAATCAGGGACAGTCCCAGGAGACTGGAAAATCGCTAACGTAACACACCGGTTTAAAAAGAGAGTAGGGCAAAATACGGAAAATTACAGATCAATTAGCCTAACCTGGGTTATACAGTCATAGAGATGTACAGCACGGAAACAGACCATTCGGTCCAACCCGTCCATGCCGACCAGATATCTCAACCCAATCTAGTCCCACGTGCCAGCACCCAGCCCATATCCCTCCAAACCCTTCATATTCATATATCCATCCAGATGCCTTTTAAATGTTGCAATTGTACCAGACCCCAACACTTCCTCTCGCAGCTCATTCCACACACGTACCACCCTCCTTCCATTTGGTAAGATGCTGGAATCCATTGTGAAGGATGAGATTTCTGAATACTTGGCACGGTTAAACAGGGCAAAGTCAGCATGGTTTCATCAAGGGGAGTTCATGCCTGACAAATCTGCTAGTATTCTTTGAGGGAGTAATTAGCAGGTTGGACCAAGGAGAGCAAATGGATGTTATCTACCTGGACTTCAAGAAGGCCTTTGACAAAGGTTCTGCACAGGAGGTCTAGGACCTGAGGGCACAACATTAGAGTAAAGGGAAGATCTTTGAATGGAGATAAGGAGAAACCTCTTCAGCCAGAGAGCGGTGAATCTATGGAATTCACCGCTACAGAAGGCTGTCCAGGCCATATCACTAAGCGTACTTAAGACTGAGATAGATTCTTGATTGTCAAGGGGATCAAGGGTTACAGGGAGAATGAGGATGAGAAACTTATCAGCCATGATTAAATGGCAGAACAAATGGGCTGAATGGCCTAATTTCTGCTCCTACGTCTTATGGTCTTAGCACCACCAGGTACTATGTGGGTAGTAATGTGCCAATGATAAGGCGTTCAGCTTTGTAATGCTAATTGAGGAATAGATATTGACCAGGACACTTGGTTAATGCCCTTTGCTGTCTTCCAAAGAATGCATGGAATCTTGCACGGCTGCCTGCACAAGCAGATGGCTCCTTGCTTTAATATCTCATCAGGAAACTCACACCTCTGCCTATGCAGTTACTCCTCACGAATACACTCAAGTGTGAGTCTCGACCAGGGCGGGACATGGAAACACAGTCTTAAGTGTGCTCTCCACTGAGAACAGCTAGCACACCATTCTGATCTCAGAATGTTTAATTGTACAAGTTTCTGCCATAGTGTTGATTATTCCTAAGAACAGAGAAAATGAGTAGGCCATTCAGCCCTCAAGTCTGGTCCACCATTCATTTGGCAATGGCCTGTACTTGAACTGCATTTGTCACTGTGCAGACTGGACCTGCTTATAAAGCTTCAGTGCTTGCATTGTCCCTGCATCCACAGCCTTTTGAACAAAATATGTGAAATTTATAACTAGGTTATGGTTTGACACTATCACTCATTTTGCTTCTTCATGCTTTCCCTCCCCTCACCCCCATCCAACTTTTAGTCACTGCCTTCTTTCTCTTTTGCAGATCTCTTGATCAAGCCCATTACAAATATGCTTTTCTCATTCCTTCATCGTCAGCAGTGTGTATCTCCCACCACCCAGGGTCCTCTTTTTGCCTCTGGAACTGTCATCACTTTACTTATTGCTAACAAGTCGCCCAGTGTTGGATGGCTTTATGCTAATTAACTAGCGATGGATCTATCCATCTCATTTCAATATCCAGGCAACTTTGCTTCAACAAACCATCAAAAGGACAGGTTTGATTTTATTAAACACCAGTCAATATTTTGATTTAAAAACAGAAATCACTCAACTCTAAATCAATTGAGAAAAAACACTCAGGTTACCTTTTTGTACCACTCTGCTTTGGGTTTCATTATCCTGTTAAGCTGCTCCTCATACGACTTACATTCATCCTGGGTCAACTGCGCAATTTTCCGTACTTCCTGCCAAGGCCACTCCTTTGCACACTTAGGGCAATTAAATGTGAAGCCACCCTATAAAGAGAACCAATTATTGTGGTCAAACTCATTCCCAGCTCATAGAGTCCCCAGACAGTCAGAAATGGAAAGTCACCAAGGCAGAGTCTTGTGACAATCACTGACAGGTGCATCTATGATAAGGTGCAGTCTTCAGGCAAGTCAGAGTTTCACTTTTTAAAAGTATGCCAAACATTGGCAATCTCAAGAGAGAGTTACTGGCTGAAATCTAATTGAGACATTCAAACAATTTACATGTGGAGTGCCCATCAAGACTACAATTTAATCGATTGATCCAGAACCTTTACAGAAAAAAAAAGGCAAGATGTGCCTTAGTTCCCATCAGAGTCAATATTCAGCTGTGAATACTAACCCTCAGTGGGACAGTGTGAATATGTATTTGAAAGGATGGATGAACATCAATCAAGTCACACCCTTCAAATTTCAGAAAGTTAATTTTATCCCAGCAACTGGTTTATCCATGATACAAAACTGTAATGGACAATCTTGTGTAAAGTTTAGCCACAACAACATTTGGCCAAAGAAAAATTGGATTTTATTTTTATTAATCTTGTGGAGAAGTGGATCTGACTTTGGCCCAAGAAATCCAAACATTTTGTACTTGCTGCTGAAGGCCAGCTCACCCTGGTTGTGACTGACTCATTGAGAGAATCATAGAACAGCACAATGTCCAAGGCTGCTGCTCCACTCCTCAAGTCTGTGCACATTCGCTCATGCAGCCAGGCCTGCCACTTTACTGGTGGGGTCTATGTTCCTGTCAATCCCTCCCCTTGAAGAGTATAATGAAGGAACAGCAGAAACACAGCCCATTTCAAATTTAAAGTCATTGAGCTTCAAAGCAGACAATTGTGCCCCATCTAGAGATTCAAGCCATTGGAGATCTGGTGCACGTGACACCAGCAGGAATGGTCAATCTTCAATTCAATGGCCAATTGAGTGGGCATAGGCCTCTTCCTATATTGGGATTCCCCGTTTAGACTCTCCAGGTTTTCAATAACTTTTTTCGACTCAGTGTGAGAAGGGGGAAAATGCGTTTCTTGTTTGGAGACTTCTGGATGCCTCTGGTTATATCACAATCTGAATTGTGAAACTGCAGCTGGGTTAGTCCAAAGGCTGTTCAGCAGATTGTTTTTAAAACCATCCAGGAACATCTGATACCTGTAGGTTACAAATCTACCTTGGTATCTCAAAAAGTAACAATCTGGTGTAGTTAAAGTGTACACCACACAATCCCAACTGACTTTGAAGACACAAAAATCCTCTTGGTGTGTTTAGCCATTTGGAGTGCCCAACTCTCTTTTTGCAGTCTACAGTCCCAAAAAGTAAAATGTGTGTTGCCTTAACACATTCTAAACCACACTTTGTTACTGCTGTCGTTACTGAAATTAGATTGCAAAACCGTGATCATGCATCAGCCCTGGTGATCTAACCCTCTTGCTCAATAATTTAATGTCTCTAAACAAACGTTTCAAGGTATTTTCAAGTCCATTGACTGTTTGCTATGCTTTACCATCCTTCTTGGGGAACACCAAGCAAACTGCAAGAGGCATCTGAAATTTTGTGAAGCTTCATAGATATTTCCAAGGGAGGCAAGTATTTGGATTCTGATGTTAGCAAGCCTGTGTGAAGAGCCCTGGGATGAAATCAGAATTGAGACTGTCAAATCATTCAGAGAATATGGGATAAGTAACGCATTTTAACAGGTAAACAATGATTGTTTCCAGACCAATAAAAGGTGACGTTGATGATTTGTTTGATGATGCCATTCAATAGGTGATTGTGATTTTGATTTAGACGGTGAGGAGGAAGGTAAGATTTATTGATGTCAATACACATCCCATGTATGTTCTGCTGCTGAGCATTCTTCTCTAGTGTAAAAACCATCTGAAACTACACAAATTTGTTCAGTTGGCTTTTGTTTTTGATGACTTTGCTAAATTCGATGAATTTAGTATTAATGTTCGAATCCTCAGAAGTTATTAATAATTAAACTTCAGTAACCAGACTTATTGTTTTGGCCCCTTTGGCTTACGCTTGCAGGTGGAGTTGGTGAGATCTGTGTCTGACTTGGAAACTCTGCAACAGTGTGACTATGAGAGGTGTATTTTAACCTCTCCAAAAAGCTTCTCATGTAAAAGTCAGCATCTTGTGTTTTGATCAAAGATGCAGCTTTAGAAACTCGACTTGCACCCAAGTTCATACAGTACCTGCTCACACCCATCTATTGATGGTTAATACTCAATACCTTGGTACCTTGCTGCAGGATAGTCTGAAAGAATATTGCATCCATCACAGACATACTGCAACTAACTAGAAACCCAATACCAGATCCCAATTAGTTTTAGAAATGTTTAATCTAAGTTCATCCTCCTCGGAGATTCTTTACTGAATATCTGTCATCCTCCGGAAACCGCTGGTTACCTACTCTGTGAAAAAGAAAAATGGAATGTAGCATACTTAGTGCTTGGTACTTCACCCTCCAATTGCTTCTGCCCATTTCAGTGTTTGGTTAAATTCTGAGGCCATGAAGGTGACTGAAATGGAATGTGGAGAGACTCTCACTGGTGAAAATTGGGCAAATTTACCATCCACTCCCTTCAATCTAAGAGACCAACCTTGGAGCTGCAAGTCCATGTGCCCTGTGCTAGAGAATAATTGTGAACTCACCTCATCTAGAAGTGCCTTGCACCATTCCTTCAGACCACTGGATTTTATCACATGGCCACAGGATGTTTTATGATCTCCTACAAGAGACAACAGACAGAGGTTGAATTTGCAATTAATTCAAACATCCAGACTTGTTGGGCTGAAGGTTTATTTCTATGCTGTAAATACTTTGCACCCATTGCAAAAAAACCCATTGCAGATTCAGAAACTCAATGCAAATTGTCTGGACCAGCATCTGACTCCATATGGGAGGGCCACTGGAAACAGGAGAAAGCAGTCAAAATGTATGACTTGAGCTTGACAACGGCAGAGATCAATTAAAAGGAAATGATGCAAACTGTCATACACAAGAGGAAATGGATGTCCGACGTACAGAAAAAAAAGGCTTCAATACAGAAAATGATGAAGTTGAAAGAAATGCAAGAATTCTAGCATATTGGTGCTCACTAAATGGCCTGCCAAACACAATGCAAAGGGTAATAAAAGCCAAATAGGAGGCTTAACTACATAGAAATACTATAAATATCATGAAAGCAGGATGGAGTGTCAGGAAATTCAAGTGAGTAAATTTGGATCTGACCAGAAAGCCTTCTGCACAAAAAAAAAGTGATCACTGCTGGGAAAGGACTGCCTGAGAGAGCAGCGGAGGCAAAAATCCTGAAATTCATCTAGGGAGGAACTGGATGCTGGAATAGAGAGAATTTGGAGACTTTCCAGGAGACTTCGGGGAGCAGGAAGAGAAGTTCTCCCAGTGTTGCTATTGGCATTTAACACCACCCTATTCAAAGCAAGTTTCTAGACATGAGCAGAGAGCAAGAGAGACAGAGAAGGAGATGGAGACAGAGAGGGGGAAGAGAGGGAGCTGCTTCCAAATCAATCACCTACTGAAAGGGGCTGAGCTGCAAAGTAAAGCTATTGAATTAAGAACCATTCTACAGGCATCTGCCTTTCTGGTTCCTGGTATCCTCTACAATAAATAAAGCTGATCAGTCTGATTACACACTTTGTGAACTACAGATCACGCAGTATGATCTGGAATACATCACTGCACTGGCGCGCTACATTCTCCTCATAAAATGTCATGTCATGTTGTCCCGCAAAATTCTGCTTAAGTATTTCCAAAAAAAAAAGGATCACGTTAGAAGTTACAAAATCATCACAATTATTTGGGAAAAGCAAATTCTAAAAGGAGCATCCCATCAGGACTTGGTTGCACTTAGCCTGGTCATACTTCCCCCTCCTCCCCAAAGGATTTCCTTTGATTAAATTCCTTGCAAGTTTAATCTGCATATCTGGTTGCTCATCTTTCAACTTAAAGGATAGGCACAGAGCTAGCTGCCAGTTTCTCACACATCGACAGAATGGAAGGAAGCCATTTGGCCGATCAGCAAAAAATCTGAAAAACTAATCCATTTTGCAGTACTTGGTCCAAACCCCATTGTTTATGGTAACATAAGTCACACTGGTTAAATGTCAAGAGTGCTTTGAGAGGTTCTCCCAATAGTATGTCAAACCTGCTGTTAGATGGTGCTGAGGACAGTCAAAGAAGAATTATTGCTTACAATTCTCTCTCTCTATTTTAATGAACACAATATAATGATCTATTTGTTGTAGCTAACTGCCTTTCAAAGGAGACATTGACTCTCTTTTTAAAATGAGGTACTGATCTACCATTCAACGCTGCGTATCTCGTTTTGAGGTGATCATCCCTGAAACGCAACTCCAAGACCACTCTACCAAATATTTATCTCTATACAAATTGCTGATAACCTTGACAAACATGTCGCTTTCTCCTTACAGATGCTATCAGACCTGCAGAGCTTTGCTAGCAATGGGTTTATTTTTCACATCTCCAACATCCGTAGTTCTTTGTTTCATTTATGTGCAATGTAGCTTACAGTCACCAATTCTGATCTAAACCTCACCACAGCGCTTTTTACCTGTCTCCAAATTCGCCGCTGTGACAAACTGAAATTTTCTGAGAGTCGTTTCATAAATAATGATTTCCATCCTCTGTCGGTGCTGCAGAGTTTGAAATGCTAGATGTTTGTGGAGTTGTCACTCTTTCAATTTCCAGTAACTCCCAGAACTTTCAGTTTCACTTCTGTCTCTACAGTCGAGATCACCACAGCTAATGAGGGGGAAGTTCCACCAATTTGAAAAAAAGAAATACGGTTGTCAAATTTCTCAGTGTATTCCAAATAAGATGTATATGACTCACTCGCTCCAACCTGCTCTTCCATTTGATAAGATCATGGATGAGGTAAACTCTCCTGTCTAATCCCCTAACCTCTGATTCCCTTATTAGTTCAAGAATCTAAATCAGCTTTAAAATTATTTCAACAATCAACACCTCCACTACTCTCTGGGTAAGATAATTCCACAGCATAACCATGCTGAGCTTTGACTCAAGTAGAGAACAATGTCCTATCATTTTAGGATAGCCCAGAGAGAAAACATCCTGTCACTCACCCTGTCAAGATCCTTAGGCATATTAAATGATAAAGTAAGATTCACTTTTTATTATTCTAAATTTCAACGGATACAAGTCCAACCCTTGCTCTCAAGAAAACCCCCTCATCCCAGGAATCAGTCATGCTCCAAGTCTAGGTTTGAGTGACTTCTCTTTTCAAATCGAAATTCTGAATCCAAAGTTGGCCATGATTGCAGCAAGTTACCATGTATAGCATCCTTAAAATGTACTTCTCCAAACAACTTTTTTGTTAATAAGGAAATTGACCCGGCTGATGACAGTTAAAATTAATTTTTTTTAATTCAAGGATTGATTGATATTTCTTGCCTGCTCTGGTCACAAAGATCTATTTAATTCTTGGTACTTTGTAAACTGATGTATTATTTTGAAATGTCGTTTAATATTTTTCCATCAAGTTTGCTCTTTGAAAGAAATGGTGAGATGATCCTTCCTGTCTAAGACATAACAACAAAGGCCGCATTGATTCAGAGTGAACACTGGAAAGATGGTGAACAAAATTGAATTTCATGAAACCCTGTAACACAGATTTAAACCATTCAGCATCTCAGCTCTTTAAGAGGATGCTATTCAATTTGATCAGAATGCTTGTGCCAACAACATATTACTTTTGAATTGAATCTTATCATAACCAACCCATAAGAGATCACTTCAAGCCCTGAGATTAGGTTACAACTGGATTTGTTTCCAGCAATTCACTACCTTACACTTCACCTCTTATTAATTCTTTGTTTTCTGCAATCTGTTTAATCATAGAAAACAATGCAGCAACTTTAAAGTTGATGGCTTTGCAAGATGTACAAAGTTTGGCTTTGGTTGGTTTTAAACAATATCGCAATTCCCTGATGAACAAAGAAAGATTGCAACAAGAATTTAAAGCAACTACACTCCAATGTTTGCTTCTGTGCCATAACTCAAAGACATTTTGCCCATTAGATCATCTGCTATTTTGCTTGTTGAACACAGAGCACACACACAGCTGTAATACTGAATTCTTCAGTGATCAAAATATACAGGAGAGCAGCTGGAAGATGGTTCTTTCTTTTATAACTTTTCCTGTTTGTAAATCCTTTCATAGAGTCATACCGCACAAAAACAGACCCTTCAATCCAACTTGTTCATGCCAACCAGATATCCTAAATTAATCTAGTCCCATTTACCAGCATTTGGCTCATATCCCTCCAAACCCTTCCTATTCATATACCCATCCAGATGCCTTTTAAAAATGTTGTAATTGTACCAACCTCCTGATAACTCAAACCCTCCAGTCTCAACAACATCCTTGTAAATCTTTTCTGCATCCTCTCATGTTTAACAATATCCTTCCTTTAGCAGAACAACCAGAATAGTACACAGCATTCTAAAAGTGGCCTCACCAATGTCCTGTACAGCCACAACATGGCGTTCATCTCCTGTACGCAATGTCTGACAATAGAAGGCAACTGTGCCTTCTTCACCACTGTCTACATGCGCCTCCACTTCCAGGGAACTATGCCCCGTCCCCTAAGTCACATTGTTCAGCAACATGCTCCAGGGTCCTACTATTACTGTATACGGATTGGCCTGGTGTTCCCTACCTCGCATTTATCTAAATTAAACTCCATCTGCCACTCCGCAGTCCATTGGCCCATCTGATCAGGGTGCTGTTGTACTCTGTGACAATCTTCCACACTGTCCACTACACCTTGCATAATTTTGGCATAATCTGCCAATTTACTAACTATGCCCCCTTTTTAAAACCAAATCATTTATATAAATGACAAAAAGCAGTGGCTCCAGCATCAACCCCTTTTGGCATACCACTGGTCACAGGCCTCCAGTCCAAAAAGCAACTTTTTACCACTTCCCTCTATCTCCTAACTCCAAGTCAATTTTGTATCCAATTGGCTAGCTTCCACTAGATCGCATGTGATGTAACCTTACTAACCAGTCTACCATGCGGAATGTTGTTGAACGCTTTGCTGAAGTTCATATAAACAACGTCCACAGCTCTGCCTCCATCAATCTTCTTTGTTATCTTTTCTAAAAACTCAATCAAGTTAGTGGAGGAAACATGTTAATAATAATCAAATTTGAGGTATATCATGTTTTCAGTTCCAGCCACATTTACGAATATAGTAGTCCAAACAGTAGCCTGGATGTAGGATGTAAGTTGAATAAGGAGTTGAAATTGGCCTGTCGCAAAGGTTTTGCTACAATTGTTATGTGGATTTCAACAGGCAGGTAGACTGGGAGAATCACGATGGTACTGGACCACAAGAAAGGGAGTTTGTGGAGTACTTCGGAAATGGCTTCTTAGAACAGGGATCTGGTGTTATGCAACAAACCGGATTTGATCAGGGACCTCAAAGTAAGGGAGCCATTAGGAGATAGTGACCATAGTATGGTAAGTTTTAATCTGCATTTTGAGAGGGAGAAGGGAGAATCCGAAGTGTCAGTATTGCAGTTGAACAAAGGGAACTATGGAGTTATGAGGGAAAAGCTGGCCAAAGTTCAATGGTTCAATACCCTAGCAGGGATGGCAGTGGAACAACAATGGCAGGTATTTCTGGATGTAATGCAGAAGGTGCAGGATCAAGAGGAAGATAGATCCTAAGGGGAGGCAGGAGCGGCTGTGACTGACGAGGCAAGTTAAGGACTGTATAAAGATAAAAGAGAAGTATAACATAGCAAAGATGAGTGGAAAGCCAGAGGACTGGGAAACTTTTAAAGAGCAACAGAGGGTAACTAAAAAGGCAATACGTAAAGAAAAAATGAGGTATGAAGGCAAACTGGCCAAAAATATAAAAGGATGATAGTAAAAGCTTTTTTTGGTATGTGAAAAGAAAAAAATGGTTAAGACTAAAATTGGGCCCTTGAAGACAGGAACAGGTGAATTTATTATGGGGAACAAGGAAATAGCAGAAGAGTTGAATAGGTACTTTGCTTGTGTCTTGCCCAGTGAAAACAGATCCAATCTCCCAGATGTAGTAGTAGCTGAAGGACCAAGAGGTAATGGATGAAGGGAATTTATATTAGGCAGGAAATGGTGTTGGATAGACTGTTAGGTCTGAAGGCTTATAAGTCTCTGGGACTTCATGGTTTGCATCCCAGGGTACTTAAGGAGTTGGCTTTAGAAATCCTGAACGCATTGGTAATCATTTTCCAATGTTCTATAGATTCAGGATCAGATCCTATGGATTGAAGGGTGGCTAATGTTGTCCCACCTTTCAAGAAAAGGAAGGAAGAGAGAAAACAGGGAATTATAGATAGGTTAGCCTGACATCAGTGGTGGGAAAGATGCTGGAGTCAATTATAAAAGATGAAATTACAACTCATTTGGAAATCAGTAACAGGATAGGTCAGGGTCAGCATGAATTTACAAAGGGGAAATTGTGCTTGACTAATCTTCTGAAATTTTTTGAGGATGTAACTATGAAGATGGACAAAGGCGAGCCAGTGGATGTAGTGCATCTGGACTTTCAGAAAGCCTTTGATAAAGTCCCACATAGGAGATTATTGAGCAAAAGTAGGCACATGGTATTGGGGGCAAAACGCTGAGTTGGATTGAAAATTGGCTGGCTGACAGGAAGCAAAGAGTAGTCAGAAACGGGACTCTTTCAGAATGGCAGGCGATGACCAGTGGGGTACCACAGCCTTTGGTGCTGGGACCGCAGCTGTTTACAATATACATTAATGATATAGATGAAGGTATTAAAAGTAACATTAGCAAATTTGCTGATGACACAAAGCTGGGTGGCAGGTGAAATGTGAGGAGGGTGTTATGAGAACACAGGGTGACTTGGACAGGCTAGGTGAGTAGACGGATGCATGGCAGATGCAGTTTAATGTGGATAAACGTGTGTTACAAGGCCCTGGTGAGACTGCACCTGGAGTAGTGTGTGCAGTTTCAGTCTCCAAATTTGAGGAAGGACGTTCTGGCTATTGAGGGAGTGCAGCTTAGGTTCACAAAGTCAATTCCCGGAATGGTGGGACTATCATATGTTGAAAGATCGGAGAGATCAGGCTTTTATACACTTGAGTTTAGAAGGATAAGAGGGGATCTGATCGAGACATAAAAGGTTATTAAAGGATTGGACACTCTGGAGGCAGGAAACATGATTCTGCTGATGGGTGAGTCCAGAACCAGAGGACACAGTTTAAAAATAAGGGGTAGGCCATTTGGAACAGAGTTGAGGAGAAACTTCTTCACCCAGAGAGTGGTGGATATATGAAATGCTCTGCTCCAGAAGGCGGTGCAGGCAAGATCTCTGGACACTTTCAAGAAAGAGATGGATAGAGCTCTTAGAGGTAGTGGAATCAAGGGTTATGGGGATGAGGCAGGAACAGGATACTGATTGTGGATGATCTAGTTGTTCATTGTCATGGCTGCTATAAAGGGTCTCGGTCTGTTTATTTGTTGATGGAGTCAGTGGATGAATGCCTACTTATAGAAATTCTCTGGCTGTCCTCTGTTTAGCTTGTCCTACGATCGTCGTGTTGCTCCAGTCAAATGTGTGGTCCCTGTTGTCTGTGTGTATGGTTACTAGGGATAGCTGGTCGTGGCATTTAATGGCTAGTTGGTGTTTGTGGATGTGGATCGCTGTTTGTCTGCCTGTTTGTCCTATATAGTGTTACGTGCAGTCTTGCATGGAATATTGTACACCACGTTAGTCTTGCACATGATGGGTACAGAGTCTTTTGTTCTGGTGAGTGTTCATCTGAGTGTTGCTGTCAATTTATGGGCTGTCATGAATCAGAGAGGTCAGAGAAGTCTGGTTGTTAGTTCAGAGAGGTTTTTTTGTGTAATGAAACGAGGACATGCAATGACCCAACACAATAGCTACTCTACCTTATATAAAAAATGTGTCTCGGAACTAACAACCAGATTTCTCCGACCATTGGGATTCATGACAGCCCAACGGACGGCCATGCTCCGACAGCAACTCAGCAGGGCAAATGACTCTATATTCACCATGTGCAAGACTAATGTAATTTACAAGATTCCATGCAAAGAGTGCATGAAACACTATATAGGGCAAATAGGCAGACAACCAGCGATCCGCATCCATCAACACCAGCTGTCCCTTATAGCCTTACATAGATGACAAGGATCACACATTTGACTAGGACAACACAACGATCATAGGACAAGCTAAACAGAGGACAGCCAGAGAACTTCTCCAAGCATAGCACTCGTCCACTGACTCCATCAACGATCAGCTAAACCTAGACCAAGACCAAATATACCGGCCCCCTACAACAAATTATGGGAACTGGCAACCGGAAGCAGCAGAAACTGAACCAAATAAATTCTGGAAGAGACAGTATAGCAGCGCTTCACAGGAGGTTCCAAAGCACTGAAGCTGTCACCTAGACAGGGGGCGACACGTCTGAAAATCAACTTCCCAGATCGGTGAGCATACCCACAACCACGGCAACAATCATTTTATGTTATGATCCCGGTTGATGATTACACTGAACAGATCAGATTCCATAAATTTTTTTAATGTTGCAATTCGCTTACTGTCACTGAACATAACCATACAAGACTGTCAATGTACTTTTAACGGAAAAATATGTTTAGAAATAGAGAATTAACCCTTTTGCCCAAACAACAAGCTTAAGATATACTCAATCTTCAGCAAAGGGTCACTTTGTTTCCACTTAAATACTCCTTGTTCAGTTGGTACAGGTACAATTAGTTTCTTCTTGACAAACTTCTGTATTCACTCCATGTCTTCATGTCTCGAATGTCTCTTCCCAAGAACCTGAAAAGAAATTTAACATAGCTCACTTATTTCTTAACATAGGTTCTTACAACTCTTCTTCCACAGCCTTTTGTTTCTGGAAAGTTTCTGTTACTGACCTTAAGCAGCTTAAGACTTTTTTTTTCTGCCTTGACTATTTGAGGATTGCTGAACTGCACAGCTGATAAAACACATCTACTCTTCTTTAAAAGTACAATTTAGTCCATGTACTACCAACTACAAGTACAACAACATCATTACAACAGCTCCCTAATGTTAAAGATCACATGCAAGATGTAATTAAAATCAAATAAATCCATATTTATGATTGTAACAATGCTGTCAACTGTTTGATCTGGCCCCTGTTTGGTCAAATCTACATTCATCCATAGTGGGACAGGGAAAATGGCTGACAAAAAAAACTGTTTTCAACCTAATCACAAAACATTGTTTTCTTTCCTCAAGACAAGATTTCCATCTAAAGTAATTGATGGGGGCCGGTATATTTGGTCTTGGTCTAGGTTTAGCTGCTTGTTATTGATACAGAAACAATGAATATTTAGAACATAAAAATCTGAACTTTAATTTTTATTACCATCGTTCCAGAAATTAAACATTACTCCACCTATAAAGGAACCACAATCTAGCAGATTTTTACAAAGTAGAAACAAATTTCATATTTTTGTTAATTATATTCAGTTATGGTAGTGTTGATTTCTGCCACTGAATACCAAATGACACTCAAAGTGGACTCTCCTGGATGACAGCAAGTACTACAATACCAGTACAACAGCTGACTCAAAGGCTAGCCGTGAGCAACATGAGCATTAAAGGGATTGGATTGAAAGACCATAAATTCATTCGTTACTCAATTTGTGGTCAAAACTACAGAACCTGTAAAGAGGACAAAGTAAAGGAACTTTCTGCTGGCAGACACGCTTCAGTACTAAAAAGCTCTAATTGTACAGCAGCTTTAACATAATTAAACACCTTAAGGTCCAATAAGGAGACATAGGTCTGATGATCAAAAAATTAGGTTTTAGGCAGGATCTCTAAAGAAGATAGACAACTAGACAGGCAAAGGGGTTTTTGGAAGTGGAATTCCAGAGCTGATGGCCGAAGTAATTGACAAATGCAAACAAATGGTGAAGCAATTAAAATGGTAATACACAAGTAGCCAAAGTTATACAATACTGAGCTGAAAATGTGTTGCTGGAAAAGCGCAGCAGGTCAGGCAGCATCCAAGGAGCAGGAGAATCGATGTTTCGGGCATGAGGGAAGGGCTCATGCCCGAAACGTCGATTCTCCAGCAACACATTTTCAGCTCTGATCTCCAGCATCTGCAGTCCTCACTTTCTCCTAGAAGGTTATAGGATAGCAGATATCTCAGAGGGCTGTGGTGCTGCAGGTGGCTTGAGATTGTGAGGGGTGTTGATGGGATACCATATGATTACCTTTGCCACCTGTGCTTTCCTTTTCCGTCATTTCTTTATGTCCTGTAGCCGTATTAAAATTAATGTTTCCACCAGATTTATATTGTGCAATTGAAGAGAAAGGTGGAACAGCCATACGGGCCAAATGGCCGACTCCTGCCCCTACTTTCTTTGTAACTTCTCAAGTTTCCAAATTCCTTCTCTGACTTTCACTGCGAGATGATGTGGAGCTAACAGTCATAAAGGAAGGCTGAGAAGTTGGGATTTTGACTCGTGTTAACTAACTGCCGAGTGTGTGTTTTAATGGCAGGTTGTCGTGAACAGGAGATTATATTTCAGCTCCCATAAGAAAATGAACTAAATGCTTACCTGCTGAACCTACCTTTTAAGAAGGTTTTTCTGAACTCCTGACTATCACACAAACAGACTTACCGGTGTTAAGGTACAACAAACTTGGTCCAATTTCCACTATGCAATTAATATGACCAAAAATCAAATTAACTTTCCACACAGTTTGTACTTGCAGAGCTGTAAATTTATTCCACCGATAATGGTGAAAATAGGTTGCAAACTGCCATCATAAATATTTACAGTGAATTGCAGCAGTTTCCATTTTATAAAAATAAGTCAATTCAAGCACAGAGCGTCTTGGTATGGTTATTACCAATTATTCTTGCTAGGTGCCATTGTCCACGTTATCTGAATCAGTAATTCCTTCTTATTTAAGTATGATGAGGGTGCAGATTCATGTTACAAAATACATTTCTCACCTATAAATGCCCTTGTAACAAGTGTTCTGCATGATGACAACAAAATAAAACCAAAAACTGGAGCAAGATGTCCCAATATTTGTACTGGCTGATTTGTTTAGAACCATTTTGTTCCCAGGAAATCATAAATACAAAGCAACCGAACACTTCTTTGGTAGTTAGGGTTGCTGTTAAAAAAGTCTCAACTCCATAAAACCACATTGTCTTTAATTGTGTCAGAAATATCAGTGAATTCACTTGTGTCTTTAGTTGGTACTTTTACAAATCCATTTGAAGCAGCCAACTGCACTATTCACTGTCTGTAGTTGATGTGCCTTGATTTGCTGTCATCCACTGCCCCAATCACACAGAGGGCGTCTTTGGAGGGTGCACCTGCTGAAGCAGTAGAGGACGTTTGACCCGTGGCTTCCGTCTCTTTGGCTTGCTCTTAGACTTTATCTGTACCACAAAGAATGCCAGCACCACCATCGCACCAAGGAAAGCAAAAACTGGAATTGTCTGTCCAACATCTTGGTTATATCGACCAGGCATTATACCTAAAAAGTAGACAAATTACAATTAAAGTACTCAACTCCCATTATTGAGTTAGTATAGAAAGATGACAACACATATGGATTAGGCATCTATTATTGAGATGTAGGCCAATAAAACAAGGAGTTATTTTCTGCAAGTATCACAGAAGAGCCAAGAAAGCATAGACACTGATGCTGAAGCATCTTTCTTTAAAGGATAAAGGAGACATTTAATAATGTAGCTTCGCTTCGCTCAAAAACATTCTAAAAATTAAAAATAGCATTGCATTAGTGTTGAAAAAAGTGTAATCATACTACTCAAAATTCAAACTGAAATACCCAGGACAGCAACACATATGCAATGAAATTACACACAACTGATCCAATAAGTATATTTAGTTCAACATTTCAGTAGCTTGGTTGTTTCCAGAAATAAAGAGCATACAATAAAAGTTGTGCTAGCTTCAATAATTCTTGTTCCCCAGACGATAAAAATTAATACAGTCTCAATTCAACACCCTATGATCTAAGTAACTGCTAGCCTATGAATATTGAATATTCAGTAAACTACCTCAGACAGTTAGTATGGGATTGAATTTTATTTCCCCATTTGGTGTGTGATCCTGACTCCAGCATGAAATCCAGGACAGGAACCTGGAAGTGGCCATGACAAGATGTTGATTGCGATTTTCCCCAGAGCTGCCCGATGAAGAAGCCACCTCTGGAAGTATTTAATAAGGTCAGCAAGCAGAACTGCCTCTATGTCAGACCAGCAGCAAGATGGATGCATTGCCTTGCACAAAGGCAATAAATCTAGAGGTACAGAATAAGCAGAACAGGCACTTTCTCAGGAAGAGTGATCTACAAAGTGGTGATCCTAGAAATCAAACAAATCCCTTGAGGAGTATAAAGGAAGCAGAAAAGAACATAAATAAGAAATTAAGAGGACGATGAGGAGTCATGGCCAGTTGGATTAAGAAGAATCCTAAGATATTTTATACATAAATTAGGACCAAGCGAGTGGCTAGAGAAAGATTAGGTCCACTCAAGAACAAAGGAAGAAATTTACAAATGGACCCAGAGGTCCTTAATGAATATTTCACATTGACATTCACCAAGGAGAAGGACATACACAGTCAGACTAGGGAGGGGCATGTTGATATTAAAGGTGGTGGTGATGTTGGGTGTCCCAAAAAGATTAAGGTAGAAAAAGCCCTAGGGCCTGATGAGATCAATCCCAGGACACTGAAAGAGGTAAAGGGAGGGGATTGCTAGAGCCTCGCATCCTTTTCAGCCATCGGCCCGGTCCAGGATGACTGGAGAATGCCAGTGTTGATCCTTCATTTCAGAAGCGCAACACGGATAATCCAAGATATTATGGGCTAGTAAACCTACATCAATGGTAGGGGAATTATTGGTGAAGGTTCTTCAAGATAGGATTTACTTGCATTCGGAGATTAATGGACTTTCAGGATTATCAGCATGTCTTTATTCAAGAGAGATCTTGTCTCACAAACCTGACTGACCTTTTGAGAACGTGATGATGATAATTGATGAGGGTAGTCACATGGGACCCATGGTGAGTTGGCAAGTTGGACACAAAATTAGCTTGGTCATAGAAGACCAGGGTAGGTTTGGAGGGGTGTTTTTCTGATTGGAAGTTTGTGTTCTGCAAGGATCAGCACTGGGACCTCTAGTTTGTAATATATACATAAATGATTTGGATGAAAATATAGGTTATCTGATTAGTGAGCTTGCAAACAACACAAAAATTGGAGGAGTTATAATCATGAGAAAAGCTGCCCAAAGGATACAGCGGGATTTAGATCAGATGGGTGGAGAAATGGCAAATGAAGTTTAATCTGGACTGTGTGAGGTGATGCATTCTGGGACGTCAATGTGAACACCAATGTATGCAGTAAATGGCAGGCAACTTATGAGCACTGATATACAGAGGGATCTTGGGATGCAAGCCCATAGCTCCGCGAAAATGGTCACACAAGTGGATAAGGTAGTAAAGGACTACGCATGCTTGCCTTCATCAGTCAGGGCATAAAATATAAACTTTGTCAAATACTCAGGGGCATACATTTAAGTTATGAGGGCAAGTCTGAAGGAGTGCAAAGGAAGTTTTTTTTTTAATAACACAGAGGACTGTAGGTGCCTGGACCACACTGACTGAGATGGCGGTACAAGTAGATACATCGACAAAGTTTAAAGATGAGTTAGACAGATACACGAATAGGTAGAGAATAAAGGGATACGGTCCATGTACAGACAGATGGGTCTGTTCTTGTGCTATTCTATGTTCCATGACCCCTGCGGCCTACCTCTGGCTCTAATGCTATTGGAAGGCTGACTCAAATGAGAGATTGTCACTCTGCCTGTGAGAAAATACCAGTGAGGTCACTAAATGGCCCTGCTGGGCTTTAATTTAGGATACTGCCATCTCCCTGAATCCATCATGCTTAGAAAGTAATCTCGAATCATAATGCATCAGAAAACCATCTCAATACTTCATCCTTATCTTCCCAAGTCTTAGGCTGAGAGAAAATAAATCATTCATTCATAAATCATCATTCATTCAAATGGAACAAAATCAGAGGACATTTTAATAATGTAGCAACATCTCAGTTATTCTGCTTCTCTCACCCCTTTCAATTCCACAAAACTCCAAAATGACTCAAGTAAAGAACAGGAATAAAAAAAAACCTTCCATTATATTACCTTATTGCCATATGCAATAGAGATATTATCAATTGCATGAAATGGCACCCAGTTTTTCACATCAGTGAGTGATCAGTAATGTTTCTGAAGCTTTCCCACAAATGCTAACAATAGAATGTGTTACGTTTGCACACTGACCCATTCTTCTTGTAAAATGAACAGTTGGAATATTTAGTCTTTGATGGCCTCAGTTTGGAACAGTCATCAGTGTCTTGTTTCTGTTCACTTTCAATGAACAAAAGTTCAAGAGTTAATTCCAGTACTCACCTCCAGGAATATCCCAGGCCCCACTTTCACCTGGTGATAAAGGTCGCACTTGGGGACGGTTTTGCTTGAAATTTGGCAGAACCACTTTGTCTAGGTCGATGGATAACAACTTCTGGTGCTTCCAAAGGTTACTGAGGAGGATAAATAATAAAAGCTGTTCACCTGTGATACAGGCTAGTACTAACTCCAGAAACTAAGTTTACTTCATAATACTTTGTTCTGTTATTTTAAGCAAAATTCACAATTTGCAATTTAGATTGGAGATCAATCTTTGTAGAGCAAACAAAAAAAGAGCCACATAATCAACTGTCAGAAAATGTCTCCCAAAACTAGAAAACAAACTTTCAATTTAAAACTGAAATTAAGTTAATAAATAGACCTTACAACTAAAAAGTTGTATTTTCAACATCATATCTTCTGTGGACATTTCTATATGAAGTCCAAAATTAATTTTGAACACTCCTTCTCCGTTTAAGTCTATGCAAGGGTGACCCAATCACATTTTCAAATTTTAGAAGGCATTTACAATTGCCATAGGTTGATTACAATGAAATTATTGTTATTTTAAAAGCATGCAATTTTTCAAATTAGCTCTGCATTTTTAAATGGAAGCTAGCTGAAGTTGGCAGTACACCAAAGCCAATTGCATACAAACAGTCTCATCTTCAGAGAGGGCTTGGTTAACTTAGTGGTTTACCTCATGTCCTTCAAACCCTAAATGAATGACTAATAATCGACATGTTTCATCAGCCATGTCAACTGACCACTTAGATCCAAGATTTGGATCAACCAACTTGCAATACAATACAGATACATTAGGAATCTAGTTCCACAACTTTGCTAAGATTTCACATCTGTACCTCAAACCAGATATATCTTGCTGACTTTATACAAAGGGAACATTAGGCAGCATCAATTTCATTAAGGAAACTTATGTAGTCACTTCTAACTCGAGAGTGTGGTTCTAGAAAAGCACAGCAAGTCAGGCAACATCCAAAGAGCAGGAGAATCGACATTTTGGGTATGAGCCCTTCATCAGGAATGAGGGCTTTCATTCTCCTCGCCATTTCTAATGGTTAACCTATGCAGACCACCACTGTATCTGTATTTTCCACTACAAACTCACACATTACCATGCACTATCTCTTGACAAACGTCATTCATTTACAGTCATAGACATACACAGCATGGAAACAGACCCTTCAGTCCAATTCATCCATGCCAACCAGATATCCTAAACCTAGCTAGTTCCCATTTGCCAACATGTGGCTCATATCCCTCCAAACCCTTCCTATTATAATACCCATCCAAATGCCTTTTAAATGTTGTAATTGTCCCAGCCTCCACCACTTCCTCTGGCAGCTCATTCCATACACGCACCACCCTCTGCGTGAAAAAGTTTCCCATTAGGTTCCTTTTATATCTTTCCCTCTAACCTTAAACCTCTGCCCTCTAGTTTCGAACTCCCTCACCCCAGGGAAAAGATTTTGTCTATTTATCCTATCCATGCCACTCGTGATGTTACAAACCTCTATAAGTTCACCCCTCAGCCTCCAACGCTCCAGGAAAAACAGCCCTGGTCTATTCAGCCTTTCACTATAGCTTAAACCTGGCAACATCCTTGTTAATCTTTTCTGAACACTTTCAAATTTCACAACATCCCTCCAATAGCAAGGCGACCAGAATTGCACGCAATATTCCAACAGTGGCCTAACCAAATATCCTGTGCAGCCACAACATGACCTCCCAACACCTGCACTCAATGCACTGATCAATAAAAGCAAACACACTAAACACCTTCTTCACAATTCTGTGATTCCACTTTCAAGGAACTATGAACCTGCACTCCAAGGTTCCTTGTTCAGCAACACGCCCCAAGACCCTCCCATTAAGTGTATAAGTCCTGCCCTGATTTGCCTTTTCAAAATGCTCTCCTGCCACAGAAGAATCTTGTCTCAATCTCTTCACAGATTTGCTACATGCTCAAGTTCTAAGTTACACATCACCTGACAGTTTTTGATGTTCTTCATCCCTTATTTCCATTGTCTACTTGCAAAATTTGCTTTAAAAAAAGATGATCCTCTTCTGGGAAAACACCTGCAAAATTCTTGTCAAGTTACTTTCACAATCTCTGCAAAGCACTAGTTTAGCAATTGTCCACCTGCTCCCATATTTTATTCCATTTTCTCTTCTGTTTCTACTTTCTGACTTCAAATGTATCTTGCACATGGAAACTTCAATATTACATCTTTCTACATTAAACTGATCAGACTTTCTTCGAAACAAGGACCATACAACTACAGGGTACGGCTGCAAGTAGTTATCTTTATTGTTTTTACAAATTGGTAGTGCTTGGTTATTGGTTAACCACATCATGATTTATGCAAAGACAGATGGACACTAATAAGCTATCTATTGTCACACACTAACCTTGGTGCTGTCTCATTCAGAGGTTGCGGCTTGGCCCAAGATAGGTGAGGACATGCTGGAAGAGGACGAGGTTTGGGGTCTGCGAGGTGTGGTTCAAGAACTTTGGAAAATCGATACAAGTGGTTGCCTAAGAATTGGGATAAGAACAAAATTAGAATTGAATGTGGTCAACTTTGACTTCAGAATACAAAGGGTAAAATATTTGGTATCTATTAACTTCTCCAGGAAAGAAAAACTAACATACAAGTTAAATGGCAGAAAGTAGCATGAATGTCTATGCGTGTATACATTTGGCCTCCAACCTTCGGGTGACCTTCCTCCAAGGTAGACTTCAGGACAGGCAACAACGCAGAGTGGCTGAGCAGAAGCTGATAGCAACTGGGACCTTGGGTTCATGTCACACTACAGATGATCCCACTGCACAATACACTCACACACACACCCCTACATACTCTTACACCCATGAAGACCATCCCTCATACACAAGCTCTCTCTCATATGCATGCACATAGACCCTCTGCACTCACACTGACATACGCATCCTCTCACGCACACTTAACCAAGCTCTCTCTCACTCACACACACAGACAAAATCTGTTGCTCTCACATGAGCACACCTAAGCTTATGGGGGTGAATTTGTTTTTGCAGAATTACATTTTACTTTGCTCAAGGACTGCATGAATCCATGGGAAGCTCTGTAAACCTATAGAGGGTTTGTCAGTTTGACATAGCATTGGGACACACACAGACTTCACACTGACTGTTTAAAATATTTAAAAGTAGTTCTGGTATTTACATATCAAAGAACAGAAACCAGCATATCAAATTATAAAAGGTGAAAGTTTTAATCTAAGATTGTTTACTGTATCACATCTCCATGACACTGGACTCCTTTGGGAGAAAGTGAGGACTGCAGTTGCTGGAGATCAGAGTCGAGAGTATGGTGCTGGAAAAGCACAGCCGGTTAGACAGCATCTGAGGAGCAGGAGAATTGACGTTTCAGGCATAAGCCCTTCATCAAGCCTGAAACGTCAATTCTCCTGCTCCTCAGATGCTGTCTAACCGGCTGTGCTTTTCCAGCACCACTCTCCTGACACTGGACTCCTTTGGCCATCAATTCTGTGAGCATGATCTTAACCTCCAGAACCACCTGATGAAGGAGCAATGCTCTGAAAGCTGGTGCTTGGGAATAAACCTGTTGGACTATAACCAGATGTTGGGCGATTTTTAACTTTGTCCACCCCAGTCCAATATCGGCACCTCTAAGTCAATTTTATTTGCTTTCAGTTTTACAGTTTTCAAAAGAGCAGTTTATGCCTGAACCAGCAGAGGGGGCTAGAGCACATCTGCAGGACAAAATCAAGTGCAAATTGCAAAAAGACAGTGACATAAATTCTATTGGCCATTAGGAATAAAAATTCAAATCACCAACTAAGGTTAAATATTTGACAAACGTTGCATTTACGTAGTGTTCACATAGAAGGGGAAATTAGTGAAATCAAAATGAGATTTCAAACTTTGAAAATATTTTAAGATATGTTAATAAATATTGTAGAGAATACAGCAGTTATTTAAAATGTCTCACTTCTGTGATATTTCAATTTTTCATTTGTTAACATCAGTAATTGAAAGGGTTCATCACAATGTGGCCAAATCCCAGAATAAGGATGACAATCAGAGAGAAGGACTAGTGTATGTTTACCGTTGGAACATTGAACAAACTTTACAACAGAACATCTCCAGAAGTTTTACTTGAGTTATGAATTTACAAACAGCCTTACCTTCCATCCGCTCTGGTAGTCGATGCTCGGTTCCAGATGGAGGTTGCTGCCTATTTTCAGAGTGGCTCAGGCTTGGGGGCATCACGCCATACGAGGTGTATTGAAGGAGAGCATCAAGCAACCAGAAGCAGTCTGGGGACAAGGGATAAACATACAGTTAAGTTCTTCAAGCTAAAAACAAATGCATTCAGGTGACAAAACAAAAAGTTCAGGATAGTCACAGAGAAGAAATCCTTATAGACAAACCCATTGGAAACAACCTCTTATACCAGAGCTTCCTATACGTTAGCATGTAGCCAAGTTCCATTTTACAAATAGTAAGATCGCAGTAAGAGGAGGATCTTGGGTTCAACCATTCAGCATCATGAGAATTTTTTCCTCACACTCAGACCTGCAAAGTGTTCAACTTCTTGATCTAGAGGGCTGTTGATGTTAAATCGTTCAGTACACTTTCGCAGAGATTGCTAAATGAAAACCAAGTAAGGAGTTGGTGAGAGAAGGAACAGCTTTTATACTTGTACAATTTATAATTGCACCCTATAATATCCACACCAATCTTCAGGCAGCTTGACTATCCTGTTGGTAAGATTATCTAAGAGAACAAGATGGGCTAATGGGGTGAGAAGTGGCAGATGAAGTTTAATTTAGATAAATGTGAAATGATGCATTTTGGTAAGACAAACCAAGGCATGACTCAGAGTTAATGATAGGGCTCTGGGGAGTGTTGTAAAACAGACAGATCTAGGGGTGCAGGATCACAGATTCTTGAAAGTGGGGTTGCAGGTAGACAGGGCTGTGAAGGTAGTATTTGACACAATTGCCTTGGTTACAGCATTTAGCATAGGAGTTGGGATGTCATGCTGAGGTTGAATAAGACATTGATGAGGCCATTGTTAGAATAGTGCATACAATTCTGGTCACCCTGCTATAGAAAAGGATGATGTTAAACTAGAAAGGATACAGAAAAAAATAGACAAGGATGTTGTCAGGGTTGGAGGGTTTGAGTTATAAGAGGCCAGATTGGATAGGACTTTTTCCCTGGAACGGAGGCAGAGGTTTAGAAAATCATGAGGGACATAGTTACGGTGAATAGCTAAGGATTTTCTCCCAGGGTAAGGAAGTCCAAAACTGGAGGGCATAGGTTTAAGGCGAGGGGGAAAAGATTTAAAAAGGACCCAGGGGCAACTTTTTCACACAGAGAGAGATGCATGAAAGGAATGAACTGCCAGAGGAAACAGTAGAGGTGGGTACAATTATAACATTTAAAAGATATTTGGAAACGTACACGTATGGGAAAGGGTTCAAGGGATATAGATTAAACACAGGCAAATAGGACTGGTTCAGTTCAAGATGCCCTGTCAGTATGGACAAATTGCTGTTTGACCGAATCTTTAGAGACCTAGAAACAAATGGTACAAGGATGGAGAGGTGATGATTGAGGTTTTGTGAAGGTTTAGCTGAAGGAGGAGATTAGCTGTGAACTTACTGGCACAGTGGAGCAGGCACAAGGATCTTCTAACTGAAAAACTAACAAACCATGCAGCATCTCTCTTTGCTAAACAAATCAGATTGTTGTGCTTTCCATCTGCCTGCACCCGAACAGCTGTTCTCTAGGCATGGAGTGGAACACACAAATGTGGTGAACTCACTAACAGATAGATCAAGGTCTTTATGAGCAGCAATGAACAGATAAATAAAAGAAACTGCATTGTTTTTACTATACTGGTGTCATTTTCCTACAGCGAGACAACAGAGTTTTATAATGATAGGAGTGTTATATTTTGGAAACAGCACATGCACTGTAAAATCTATATACAGTATCTGTGCTCGGTACTTACAATTAGTTTATTTATAGCTCAAATGCACGCATTCTGCTCTCATAAAACATTAGAACTGACACTAATACATATAATTTACAAAATAACTACACTTATTTGTATGCATTTAGTTCTTTTGCAGAATGGAAGGTGGTAGGAGCAGGAGAAGCTTTTTGAGGCTGTGTCACAATGTTCATGGCTGATCATCTATCCCAATCCCACTTTCCCTCTGTACCCCCTTTCACTACCTAAAAATCTACCAGAGTCTCGATAACAGAATATCTACTGCTTCCCAGGATAGAGAATTATACACACACACACACACACACATCAAACTTTTGAGACCTTTTTTTAAACCCAAAGTCACAAGGTCAACTTTTATATGGGTCAAATTTTAAGAGATTGACATGGATGCTGGATTTGGGCCCAGATAAAAACAGTGGGACTAGAATAAAAGGAAACCAACACCATAAGAGAATTCATATTAATTGTCAAACATTGATTTATTGTATAATATCACAATCTATATACATTTCATCCCACAATATAAATCATGAATTAGCTACAACACTTCAAAATGAAATCCTTCAATGCTGACACCAGACCCCATTAGGTCTCATGGTATCAGGTATAGTCTGGCCAGGGAAGCCTCTTGTTGATGATCACATACTGCGCCCACCCCCCTCCACCACCCCCGCCCCACCCCTCTCCACCACCCCCGCCCCACCCCTCTCCACCACCCCATCTGTCCAATGTGGAAGAATGCCCAAATATGTCCCATACACAATAAGAAGGATAAAGCCAACCCAGACAATTTCTGTACCAGTGTATTCTCAATCAGCAAAGTGATGGAAGGTTCATTACCAGGGCTATCAGGCAGTATCTGCTCAGCAATAACCTGCTCATTGATGCTCAGTTTGGATCACCAGGGGTCACTCAGCTCCTGATCTTATTACAGGCTTGTCCCAAATGGAGAAAAGAGCTGGAATTCAAGAGGAGAGGCAAGGTATGACATCCTGCCCTTGACAATAAGGCCCCATTTGCAATGTGTTAGCAAAACTGGAGCCAACATGAATCAGGGATAAATGTCCTGCTGGTTGGAGTCATTCCAAAAATGTGCAAGAACCCTGACATTACCCAGGACAAAGCAGCACATTTGACTGGCATCAGATCTACAAATATTCAATCCCTCGATCACTAATGCTCGGCATAGCAGGGCATACTAGATACAAGACACACTGCACCACAAGATTCATCAAGGCTCCTTAGACAGCACAATCCAAAGCCATGACCTCCCTCCATCTTAAGATCAGAAGTGGGGATGCTTGCTGATGATTGCTCAATGTTCAGCATCAGTCATTTGTTCTTCGAAACTGAATCAGTCCATGTTCAAACATAAGAAGGTAAGTACAATGTCCAGGTTTGGGCTGCTAAGTGGCAAGTAACATTCATGCCACACAAATATCAGGCAATGACCATCTCCAATCAGAGACGATCTAACCACTGCTCCTTGACATTCAATGGTGTTATCACCATCCTTGGGGTAACCATTGACTAGGTATTTAACTGGACTCACCATATAAATAGAGTGGCTACGAACACTGCATCAACTAACTCACCTCCTGATCACGCAAAGTTTGTCCATTACCTATAAGGCACAAGGCAACATCGTGATGGAATACTTCACAATTGCCTAGATGGGTGCAACCCTAACAACATTCAAGCAGCTTGACACTATCCAGGTTAAAGCACCCCACCTGACTAGCACAACATCCACTCCCTCTACGACCACCACAGTAGCAATAGTATGATATCCAAGATGCACCGCAGAAATTCACTGAAGATCCTTGGATGGCAGCTTCCAAATCCACGAACACTTCCATCCAGAAGGACAAGGGCAGCAAATACATGGGAAGACCACCACCTGCAGGTTCCCCTCCAAGTTACTCACCATCCTGACTTGGAAAATACATAGCCATTCCTGGAATTCCCTTCCCAACAGCATTATTGCTCTACCTATAACATTTGGACTGCAGTGGTTCAAGGAGACTGCTCACCACCATCTTCAAAGCTAACTAGGGAAGAGTAACGAATGCTGTCCAGCCAGCAATGCTCATGTCATATGAATGAATTAAACACCATCCGGAAGGACAGGAGCACCACATACACGGGCACACCACCACCTCCCTGCAAATTCCCCAAGCGACTCACCAATCAGAATCGGAAATACTGAAAACAAAATATGCCGGAGGTCATAGCAGGTCAGGCAACATCCATGGAAAGAAAGCAAAGCTGTACAGCATGCAAAGATACCCTTCCATCCAACTCGTCCATGCCGATATCCTCAATTAATCTAGTTCCATTTGCCAGCATTTGGCCCATTACC
Organism: Chiloscyllium plagiosum; assembly: GCF_004010195.1. Lineage (NCBI taxonomy): Eukaryota > Metazoa > Chordata > Chondrichthyes > Orectolobiformes > Hemiscylliidae > Chiloscyllium > Chiloscyllium plagiosum. The sequence continues at coordinate 57,759,144 of NC_057726.1, forward strand.
CTCCAAACCCTTCCTATTCATATACCCGTCCACATGCCTTTTTAAATGCTGTAATTGAACCAGCCTCCACCACTCCCTCTGGCAACTCATTCCATATACGCACCGCTCTCTGTGTGAAGACGTTGCCTCTTAGGTGGCTTTTAAATTGTTCCCCTCTCACCTTAAACCATGCCCTGTAGTTCTGGAATCTCTCCATCCCAGGGAAAAGACTTTGTCTATTTGCCCTATTCAGGCCCCTCATGATTTCATAAACCTCCAACGCTCCAGGGAAAACAGCCCCAGACTATTCAGCCTTTCCCTATGGATCAAATCCTTCAACCCTGACAACATCCTTATAAATCTTTTCTGAACCCTTTCAAGTTTCACAACATCCTTCCTTTAGCAGGGAGACCAGAATTGGGCACAATATTCCAAAAGTGGCCTAACCAACCAATCTCTTGTACAGTTACAAGACCTCCCAAATCCTGTACTCAATGCACTAACCAATAAAGGCAAGCACACCAAACACCTTCTTCACTATCCTGACTACCTGGGACACCACTTTCAAGGAAATATGAACTTGCACTCCAATGTCTCTTTGTTCAGCAACCCTCTCCAGGACCTCAACAAGTGCCCTGATTTGCCTTTCCAAAATGCAGCACTTTGCATTCATCGAAATTGAACTCCATCTGCCACTCTCGGCCCATTAGACAATCTGACCTCGGACCCATTGTACTTTGTGTTAACTTTCTTCGCTGCTTACTACACTTCCAATTTTGGCGTCATCTGCAAACTTACTAACCATACTTATGTTCACATCCAAATCATTTATATAAATGACGAAAAGCCGTGGATCTAGTACCAATCCTTGTGGCACACCACTGATCACAGGCCTCCAGTCTGAAAAGCAACACCCCCACTGCCACCCTCTGCCTTCTACGTTCGAGCCAGTTGACCAGAATGAGAGAATGGCACAACAATGGTGTGTCTAACTGCCAAAATTTGAATGTGTTGAGCCCAATATTAAGTCTAGCACTTCACAACCTTCTGGACTTAATACTGAGTTAACACCTTCAAACTGTGAACCCACTCGCATTCCTTCCCTTTTGTTTAGCTTTACTTGTTATATTCTCTGCCACCATGTCCTCTCTCCTCTCCTCCTCATGGGACTGTCTGTTCTTTCCAGTCTGACACACCATTGCTCTGCCATTCTCACATTCCAATTGTTTAATCTGAACTATCAACATCCTTCCTCCTCCAGTACTCCATCCCCTTCCTATTGCATAAATTCTGCCCTCTCAACACTTCATGTCAGCTCTAATGAAGAGTCATCTGGACTCAACGTTGGCTTGCTTTCTCTCCTGGATGCTTCCTGACCCGCTGTGACGTCCAGTATGTTTTGTTTTCAGTCCAGATTGTGGCATCTGTAGTAATTTGTTCCTATGATTGGAAATACACTGCCGTTCCTTCTGTGTCACTGCATCAAAGCCCTGCAACTTCCTTCCTAATAGCACTGTGGGTCTACCTACATTAAACGGACTACAGCAGTTCAAGGCAGCATTTTCTTTTAAATATTAAATTAGATACCCTACAGTGTGGAAACAGGCCATTTGGCCCAACGTGACCACACTGACCCTCTGAAGAGTAACCCACCCAGACCCATTTCCCTCTGACTGATGCACCTAACACTACGGGGAATTTGGCATGGCCATTTCACCTGACCTGCACATCTTTGGACTGTGGGAGGAAACCAAAGGACCCAGAGGAAACTCACGCAAACACGAGGAGATTGTGCAAACTCCACACAGATAGTTGCCTGAGGCTGGAATCAAGTCCTGTAAGGCGCTGTGAGGCAGCAGTGCGAACCACTGAGCCACTGTGCCACCCCCATGACTTTCAAGGGCAGCTGGGGATAGGTAATAAATTTAGGCCCAACAAGCTTCACCCACATCTTATGATTAAAAACAATTAAGATCAATCTGAACGGTGGGTGGCACGGTGGCACAGCGTGGATGGCACGGTGGCACAGTGGTTAGCACTGCTGCCTCACAGCGCCAGAGACCCGGGTTCAATTCCCGCCTCAGGCGACTGACTGTGTGGAGTTTGCACGTTCTCCCCGTGTCTGCGTGGGTTTCCTCCGGGTGCTCCGGTTTCCTCCCACAGTCCAAAGATGTGCAGGGTCAGGTGAATTGGCCATACTAAATTGCCCGTAGTGTTAGGTAAGGGGTAAATGTAGGGGTATGGGTGGGTTTCGCTTCGGCGAGTCGGTGTGGACTTGTTGGGCCGAAGGGCCTGTTTCCACACTGTAATCTAATCTAATCTAATCTAATCTAATCTGAACACCATTTGAATCACTCAACAATCTGTCTCAATAGCCTGATTGTGTAGTATCATGTGATCTTTCTTGTCATTGCTGTTAGCACCAATAACCTTGGTATCATTCCACAAGCAATATCCTTGTACTAGCAAAGGCATTTAATATTCCATATTTCCTTTTTTTTGACAACAATGGGATCAAATTTATTTCATGCACCTTTAATCCAATGATTTAACACTGCTGATGATATTTGCATATTTTTGCCTTCAGTGAATTTTTTTTTCACCTTTCAACATCCAATTGTTCCAAATCTTTTACTGTGAGGGATTTATTTAAGCACACTTACAAGGGATGAGCAGCTCATGTAAAACCACCAAGAAGAATAGTCAGGAGGATATTGGTTGATCACACACTGCATGCAACATTGCCAACAAGGTAAGATTTGAACATATTCTAGATAGCTAACTTTTCACTCATTACACACTTTCCAAATTTCTAACATATGAATACAAAAAAAGTGTCACAATGCCCAAGGAATGGAAAAAAATTTAGCTGACGCCAATGCACCCGACTATTAATGTGCTGATTTTGAAAATAAGTAGCATCTCTTCTTAGAAAGAATGGTAAACTAACTTGCAGATATAGGCAGACAAGAGGAATATTCAGGAAAGGAGGGAAGTGCTAGAGGAAGTCAGCAGGGGTTAAGCAAATTCTAAACTGGGGCCTAAAGTTAAAGATGTCAAATTCATTCTAAACAAGCCACAGAGGCCATGAGAGTTCAGCAGCCACATTACATGCTGTAGTGGAGTAACTACACCAGTACTAAGTCCAATCCATATTGGGACTGGGAATAGACTAGGGCCAGGGGGGGTTGTCTTCACCAGGCAGATGGAAGACAGTCCAAAAAAGAAAGGACAAAGACGAAGGAAAGAGTTTTCTAACACCTCAGCTAAAGAGCAGGATGCTTCCCCCGCCACTTTGACACAACAGAAATATTCTGCACCAACAGCATGCTTGACTTCTGGTATTAGTGAACAAATCCCCAATTATCGTGTTTGCATACTTTTCTTATCTAACTAAAGAAGGTAACATATCTAAACTAGTGTTTCTTAAACTCAATAAACAGAAATCTACTTACAAATCAGTGACAGCCTATATTGAGTAACTATAATCACAAACCCCCCAAATCAACACAATTTTCACTTCAAATGGAGTGGTATACTTGTTACTCTTCCAGCTTTGATCATTTGCTGCACATCCATCTTGTCAACTGGCTGTGAAATTTCTGCTAGAATTAGCAGAGGAAAAATCTAAAGGAACCAACATGGGTTCGTGTAGTATAGTGGTAGTGGAAGTTCTGAGCCAGAACGCCTAGGGTTCAAGTCTCACGAACTCTAGAGATGTATAATGACAACTCTGAAATGGCTGATTAGAAAACGTTTAAAGACTCCTGTCCCTACCTTTAAACTAATGAAGCATCAACACCAGTAAATAAATGATTATATATAATGCGGTTTGATTCCCAAAAGCTGGAATTTATATTTATGTTACTTTTTCTGATGCTGCAGCTTTGGGGATTACTTTGTGTGCGCGTATATACACAAAATAGGAATATTTAAGACACTGTTGAATGATAAAAATTCTCGTGGTCTTACACAGAGATAATAAATCCCTCATTTTGAGATTATGGCCCCTTGCTCTGACCATGCAGCCAGGGAAACTGGCTAGCTTTCCAAGCTAAGAATGTCAAACATTTCAAGGATTGCACCTCTCATGAACTGAGCCCATTCTACTTAATGGACTCCTCCTGACCTACATCATTCTATGATTTTATACATAGTTTGAAGATATTAATTTTATATTTGGTTTTAACAGTTTAAAATAGATAAAAGTATAACCACATGGAAATTAAATGTTTTTATATAGATGGAGTCTAAGATGCAGTGTTAACAACATATATTTAAGTTCCAATTTATTGAAACAATTGCTCCTGACTGGCTGTTAGGATAAGGTGCTTAATTGGCAAATGGGCTTTTGGTGAGTTTGGTTTTGGTTTTAACCCCATTTTTTAAACACTTACAAATTTCAATAACAATAATCAATCAATCACAATTATCAAACATTCTGAAATTATTTAAGACACTAAGAGCTTCAAATTAATGGAATATATTCTAACTGAATGTGTCAACCTACAATTAACAGTTTCCATTTTCAACACCAAAGTTTTTCTCACTTCAAGGTTCTAATGTACAAGGCCTCTTTGCTTTGTAATTGGAATTTTCACTTGCTTTGAATGCCTAAAGTCACTTGGTTAATTTTGCAATTAACATTTTTGCCTACAGTTATTCTCAAAACTTGCTTTTCTTTCTGATTTGTTTAAATCTTCTTCTGTGCATTCTATTGTTAATTTGCTCAGCTCTATATCCTTTCTGCCACATCTAGCTATTATCATCTTAATTTAGGTCACACACTTCCAGATTGACGAAGATTGCTACAGTTCAGACATATCAATAAACTACTCAAATATTAAAAGCATCAGAAGAATGAGCATGTCAGAGTATATTTCCACGTTTGATCGGTCAAAAATGGAACAGCAGCTACTGATTCTCCAGATATTTTGTTCAGGTTTTCAACCTGTTGGGAGGTGGTCAGATCACTTAATATTGAAAGTAATACAAGATTTAAAAAAGAATCACATTTCCCTGGACTTGCCCAAAAGAAAGCCGACTGCATTTCTGACTGAAAATAGCAATTTTGTGGGTGGTTCTTTCCTAATGTTAATCTATTTTGTTTTTTCTGTGCGCGTGCACAGTGAGGTGACAAACTAACATTTTGAAACAAACACTTGGAAAATTTGTTTCAGCTATTTCACTGGGTTGTTTTGTGGTTGCAGCTGGTTGCAATTGCAGAGTAAGACTAATGAATTTTTCAAACACTTCTTTACCGTGTCTGAGTGAATACAAATGAGTCAAACAGGGCTCTGTGTCAAAAATGTGGTTTTGAACCTTACAAAGTTCAGCAGCAATACATCATTTTTAACATAGTCTAACATCCAATGGCACTTGACAGAAGCATTATCTAACAAAATCTGACATTTACAATAGAAAATAATTGGAACAAAATCTACTCCTGTGATTCCACCAGATTTTATTTTTAGAAAAAGCACAAAGCTAGATTACACATTGTAAATTAGCATGTTTTTAAAAAAAAAATGGTTAATGGAAGATTTCAGTCATTGATGATTTTGACCTGGAGGTCAATCAGTTGGCATGAGCACTTTTCACATCTTGGAAGTTCTTGTGTTGCAACACCCTACCATGGATGCATGTTAAATTCAAGACTTAAAATTAAATAAGTCAAAACTCTTCAAGTTAAATTTGCTGCACACCCAGGAATTCAAATGAACCTCAAGCATGGAACAGCTTATGCCTGGAACTGATTACAGGCTGCAGTGTAATTAAGGAATTCAGATGGTTTATATATAGAACAATAAAAACGCAAATTATTGCAAAACAGTGATGTAGCATTCAGGTAACAATCAATGCAAGGATTTCAGCTGTCATTAATCATCTGAATTTTAACTATAACATGTAATTACAATTTATTTTTTAAAAAACATAACAATATTCTACAGACTTGTCTGGGTAGTTTTGTCACTTTAAGTTCGATTTGTTTTAATCACTGCGAATGTCACTAGCCAAAATATTCCATGTAATTAATGCATACTGAACGCCACATAAGGCTGCTGCAATCATTACGAGACACACTAATATAAGTTGAGTAACCAGCTAATCATCTCACTAACCACAAGGTGGGGTCAGTTCATATCTGATGATCACCATTCCGAAAGCCATTCTTAAAAGGCTTTGTGCGAATTTTAACTTTGTACACCCCAGTCCAACACTGGCACCTCCAAATCATTCTTAAAGCCAGCCACTACTGTATGTTCAGCTGGAAGAATATTTGTTTGAATAATGAACAGAAAGCTGCACTTACTGTTCAGTGGTACAAAAAAATCAAAGAAATGGATAATAGGTTTTGAGCAGACAAGGATATTGGGGTCTCAAAGAGAGGCACTTTGGGAGAAATTTAGTAATTTAGCAAGTTTAATGTACGTTTAAGATGTGCCATTTTTAGATGCTGCAAATTTCTTCTAAACCAAGATTATCTGCATAGAAATACAAGTCAAACAAGTTTTCTCTATACCTTTTTGTCTATGACTATCATCCAGACAATTGGAATCTCCGTACAAAACAATCCGCCCACCACCATCAGATGGTGTCTGATATAATCCAAGAATAGGGACATTTTTAACTACACTTGTTTCTTGTTTTAAAACCTCCAGACCTGAAAGAGACCAAGAACAAGAAGACATGGTTTATTTGAAAGTTAAATCCTTTACAAGTTAAACAAAACCTACACATGTATTTCTCTTAATGAAAAAAACAGTGACGAACCAGAAAATTATAATTCAATTAATATTAATTTCAAAATTAAGGAAATGTTCAATTCAGGTTTTTTGTATAAATGTTACCAGCTTCTCTGGTCACAAAATCAGGAGGAGGAGCATTCATGATAGTCTACAGCACAGAAACTGAAATTCTAGTTAAATTATAAATTCAAGAAAAATCAATTCATTACTTCTACGTGAAGGCATCACAGAGCACGCAAAGAAAATATACAATTTCAGGGATGAGGAACTTCAGTTACGTAGAACTGAAGAGAAAGTTGAGCAGCAGTCTGACAAATGCATTTAAAATCAGGGGTCTGTACAGAGTAGATCAAGAGAAATTGCTCACTTTGGAGACAAGACCAAGAACTAGAAGGCACAGATTTAGGCTAATAGGTTTCAAAAACAAAACAATGGCCACATGAGGAAAACTCCATCACACAGGGGTTGGTTAGGATTCTAGCATGGGAATGCTCTAACTGATTTCTAGTGGATAAGATCTCAGCAGTCACCAAAAGACACCTGGATCCTGATCTGAAAACAAACATTTGCAGGATTACAGGCAAAAAGGTAAATGAGTAGAACTAGGTTAATTGGTCCTCAGAAGGGTACCATAGAAACTATGGGCTGAATGTCAGCATTCTATGCTCTTAACCATTTTATGGTTAATTGAAATCTTACATCCAGAAGTCTTCTATATTAGGATGTTAAACAGCCCCCCCTATATATCTGCATTGTAGTCAATGTATAAAAGGTTTATAAGAATTACATAAAAGCAATGTAACTAAAAGCAACAAATCTTTCATACACATGCAACTTCATAAATGGAGCTATCAATACAACATTTATTGAGAACCTCCTGTAATCTAATCACACACAAAAAACAGACATGACGACTGACTGGTAAAAGGAACTGGATATTTAAACATTAAATCTCTTAACAAAGGGCCAATTCATTTGCAATGAAATCATACTGTGACAAGTCCTACATTTGGTTGATTTTGGATAGGATTTCTCTAGTATTGACTTACTCATTACATTTCCTGGCAAGGTGAAAGCAGTGCAAGTACACAGCGCCTGCAGGGTTCTTAGTTGCAGTTCAAATTAATCTGACTCATTGTTAAATTGAATGCCAAAATGTAAATGAAAATCAATGTTTGTCCTTTGAGATTTCTTGACAAGATGACAAGCATATTCACAAATAGCCCCTGCACATAGTACTATCTAAAAATCCCACTTGAGAAATAGCAGATTCATGACAGCCAAAATAAGCAAAGCATAATCATTTATATCAATCACAATGTACAAAAGTAATTAAGAATGCATTAATGTATGGTGTTTGACACCTGGGAGCAGCAATTTTATTAAGCTCTTGAATCACCTTAGTATCTTAATTCTTTATATACTTCATTGCATGTACAACTCAACAGTAGAATCAATCCCTTAAGTACTCCCATTTAGAGCTGGATAGTGCTTCAGCCATGACATTTTAATCAGCACAGAGCTTTTATCTTTATGCCACCTGCCAGGATACTTCTCAACCTTTGGAACATGATGCACTGAACCTCCTTCACTGCTACTGAAACTCTAATTCACACCTTCAATCACCTTAAGATTGTTCTTTCTGAATATTCTCAAGTGATCATGCTTTCTTCTACTTGTTCTAATTCTTCTCCCCTCCCACTTCCTTCCCTCCTCCTTCACAAGCTTCTTAAAAACTCATTATGCTCTGCCTCTGGATTGTTAAACCTCTTGTTTTGGGCTCCAATATTTCTTTTAACATAAGCAAATGCCCAAACAATTCTAATTGAAAGGTGTTGTATCAATTCATGCAGCTGGGAATGATGTGTTATCGCCACCATTGTTCCTTTCTGCACTTGATCATTTAATTTTTAAATTCATCAAGCAGTCTGGACAGTGATTACTGGCAGACAAACCCCCAGTAAACCCCAAGCCCCAATTAAAACCCTCTGGACACAAAGATATTTGAATTTAAGCGGTGTATTAATTTGCCTAATTAACAACCTATTGATCATAGAATCATAGAGATGCACAGTATTGAAACAGACCTTTTGGTCCAACCCATCCATGCCGACCATATATCCCAACCCAATCTAGTCCCACTTGCGAGCATCCGGCCCATATCCCTCCAAACCCTTCCTATTCATATACCATCCAAATGCCTCTTAAATGTTGCAATTGTACCATCCTCCACCACATCCTCTGGCAGATTATTCCATACATGTACCACCCTCTGCGTGAAAAAGTTGCCCCTATTTCAATCAGGCCCCTCCCACCTCCACAATTCATAGGACAGTTTTTCCTTTGATGGAAATCAGAGGTTAGATATCCTTTTCTAATACATCCAACCCCATCCCCAGCCATGTCATCATCCCTGTTGGAAAGCTGAATTGTGGTTGTTACTCTACTGATAAGACTGTCACAGACACCTGTACCAGAAAGGACAAACTCCAGACCAAAGGGGTAGCCATGGGCACACGTATGGGCTCCAGCTATGCCTGTCTCTTTGTTGGCTACGTAGAGCAGATGATCTTCCGTAATTACACCGGCACCACTCCCCACCTCTTCCTCCACTACACTGATGACTGCATTGGCGCCACCTTGCGCTCCCGCGAGGAGGTTAAGCAATTCATCAACTTCATCAACACATTCCACCCTGACCTTAAATTTACCTGGACCATCTCTGACACCTCCCTCCCCTTCCTGGACCTCTCCATCTCCATTAATGACGACCGACTTGACATTGACATTTTTTGCAAACCCACCGACTCCCACAGCTACCTGGATTATACCTCTTCCCACCCTACCTCTTGCAAAAATGCCATCCCGTATTCCCAATTCCTCCGCTTCCACCGTATCTGCTCCCAGGAGGACCAGTTCCACCACAGAACACACCAGATGGCCTCCTTCTTTAGAGACCGCAATTTCCCTTCCCACGTGGTTAAAGATGCCCTCCAACACATCT
>NC_057726.1:57769576-57783506 GCF_004010195.1 Chiloscyllium plagiosum
TAGCTTATCTCTCCATGCTTCAGGCTCTCTGCCTTTATTCCTGATGAAGGGCTTTTGCCCGAAATGTCGATTTCGCTGCTCCTTGGATGCTACCTGAACTGCTGTGCTTTTCCAGCACCACTAATCCAGAATCTTCTTCCAACAGCCTACTCACAAAATCATGTTACAATCCAAGGAGAATGCCCACTATTGCAGACAGTGTGGCAGAACTGGTTGGTGCCATCAACCACACTGTAAGCTTCTGACATTTGAAGCAATTATAGAAAGCAAACACCACAGAATCAGAGCAATATACTGATGATTCTCTTTCACCAGCAATAGTTTAATAAAGAATGGTACAAACTTGGGAGTGAACTATTTGATTTCCCTAACATAGGCAGTAGTGAAGGAGGAGACATTTAGGATCCTTTAAATAGCTAAACAGAGAAGTGTTGCACAATAGTTGCAATTTGATCCCCAGAAATCAGGTGATCTTTCATTATTATCACTGCAGTATTTAAATCAAGAGACATAACCAACTTGACCACCCCAAACCTTATAAGGAAAGGAATAAAATACAGCTGCTAAATTAAAAGTTCCCACCTTGATCTTTTAGAGTTTGAGCAAGAACAAGACCATCCTCAGGAAATTTGGCAATACTGCTCCCTGAAGCATAATACACTGAAAAGAAAACAAAAGCATTTCAGTAAATCATACTGTGAAGTTCCACACAAAGCAGTTTGGAGACTGCTTCTCTTGCACTAGAATGTATTGATGGAGTATATAGAACAACATTTCAAACATTTATTTAATGTTGTGCTAAACCTGTACCAAACTGGTTAGTTTGTGTACACTTAGCACTACGCAGAGTTCTGGTGAGATTATAAAATAGATCTAGATAGACTAGAGAGAGGGCACAAACATACCGAAATGCATGGGTAGACATATCAAGAGAAGTTTGATAGGCTGGGTCTAGGAAGGCTGAGGGGAATCTAATAGAGGTATTTAAGATTGTGAAAGACTGACAGAGTGGACATAGAAAAAAATGTTTCATCTTCGGATAAAGAACTTAACTCAAAGCCACCAATATTGGATAGCCAGCATAAAATCCAATTGGGACATTCAAAGAAACTTCCCGGCTTAAGTTAATTGTCTACATAAATAATGGAGGCTAGACAGACATGAAGGAAAAGGGAACAGAAGATCACAATGGTACATTTGGATGAGGAGGAAGCTCTAATGAGGCATACACTTCAGCAAGCACTAATTGTGCTAAACAGCCTGTTTCTGTGTTATATGTCTAAGTATGGCATGGTGGCTCAGTGGTTAGCACTGCTGCCTCACAGGGACCCAGGTTTGATTCCAGCCTCGGGTGGAGTTTGCACATTCTCCCTTTGTCTGTGTGGGTTTCCTCCGGGTGCTCTGGTTTCCTCCCACAGTCCAAAGATGTGCAGGTTAGGTGAATTGGCCATGCTAAATTGCCCATAGTGTTCAGGGATCTGTAGGTTAGATGCATTAGTCAGGAGTAAAGGTAGAGTAAAAGGGCAGGGTGGGTCTGGGTGGGTTACTCTTCGGAGGGTCAGTGTGGACTTGTTGGGCCAAAGGGCCTGTTTCCACACTGTAGAGATTCTATGAAAAAATGTAAATCATATAAATGAATGTTGTTCATACAATGGCATGGCTTTGTGTACAGAACGTGCATGCCCAAGAACTTACATCACTGACATTAATTTCTGCACATTAAGACCTGAACCTTACTATCCCAGCACTGGTGTGACCATAAGAGTAGCACCAAATCAACAGAGAGCTTTCAAAAAGTGTGGCAAGTGTCTTTGACAGAGCACAATGACGAAAAGATTTTGAAACAAAAACAAATTGCTGGAAAAACTCTGCTGTTTTGAGGAAGGGTCACTGGACCGAAAACATTAACTCTGTTTTCTCTCCACAGATGCTGCCAGACTTGCTGAGTTTTCCCAGAAATTCCTGTTTCTCTTGTTGATTTCCAGCATCTGCAATTCTTTGGGGTTTTCTTTGTAAATAAAAAAATGGTTTCTTTGGGCATGGGAGTTGGAGAGAGAAACAAAAGGTCAAGATTTGTCATAAACCTCCTGTTCGTTCAACCTCAAAAAACATCATCTATGGATTAGTTTGCTGCTAGCTTTGGATATTCATACGATCTTTTATATTTTATGTATTTTTTACATTGTGCATGTTATATGAAACAATCTGAACTATAATACTGCAGCCATCTCAAAGCAATACAGTTAGAAACATACTGTCATGATTTGCCATGCTGAAATCTCCTTCGTATAAGCCATCACCGAAAGCCATGCCCCATACAGATAACAGGTCATTGAGTGCTGGGATGTTTGCACCTCCAGTATCTGGCATCCACCACTGCCTATGACAAAGAGACGAGCACAAAAGAATCATCAGTAGGTCATGCTTTAATTACTTAATTCAAACTAACAAAAAAAGCACTAAAAAATACCTTGTATTCCAACTCATTTTTTCACCTACCTTTTTAAGACCATGACAGCTTCTAAGTTATACTCAAAAGTTACCATCAGTCTGGCAGCATCCAGTATTCATTTTCCATATACCCCTGACAGCCATTAAAATATTACCCTCCTATTAAATCATACTTGTATCACAGCCAAATGTGATTCTGTTTGCATTCAACATTCACATAGGATTACTGGATATTGAAGGAAGGTTACTGGACTCAAAACATTAATTCTACTTTCTTTCCACGGATGCTGTCAGACCTGCTGAGTTCCTTCAGTAATTTCCATTTTTGTTTCAAAGTCTTTCATCTGTTCAACTTGTAAATCAAGATCAACTATGCTTAAAAATATAATAATTGATGCCAGCAAATTTCTCAACACTTATTTTCAATTCTCAGGTTAAAAGGAAAGCCTTAATCCGTGTTAACACATAATATTAACACAATTAGGTAAACAAGAGGTTCCTTCAGAGCAAGTCATATTATAGGACTACAGACATCAAATAAAAATCCTCAGTTTGAGGAGGAAAATCTTCACTCAAATCACCGGGATTATTTTATGATCAAGTTAGTAGAAACTAAAGTTTTGGCATTAACAATCTGTCTAATGCTAGAATATGAGGAATGCGAATATTTAAGTACTAAAGGAATAAGCATCGATTAGCTAAAGGGCCTTCAGTCACCATACAAGAAAGAAAATGCAAGAAGTCCAAAAAAACTGTTTCAACACCATTTAGAAAAACAATACAATATTACAATCGTTCTAAATTGATATCTCTTTCTCAGATTATATTGCCATGAGCTACTTTGTTCAAAGGAGGCAAGAAAAATACAAGATTAGATAAACCACAATTAGCTTATACCTTGTATTTTCATCATAAAATTTCACTTTTCTCATTACAGATGTGTTGTACCAATCACTGAAGACTATTACAGAAAGGCCATTATCAACATCACGTCTCAGTTTAGTAATTTCCTCAGGAAAGTATTCTTCTTCACTATCTACCATTAACAAGGTACCTGCAGGGGTTAAAAACAACATCTGTTCATAGATGGAATGTATCTCAACAGTTCAAATGACTACATTAAATTGGCTTAAAATGCAGATAACCAAAGAACCACTTTCAAAGTAGCTCAGATCTTGGCAGAATTACAGCTGGGGCATTCCTCTGGCTGAAAACTTGGTCAAACCTCAAAATAGTTTCAGAGAGTAGACCAAAAATATTCACCAGAACAGTGTCTCTTGGAAAAGGCTGTGCAACCAATGCTTCAAAATAAGACAAACTGAATATTGTTTACTTTGCAAATACTTATTTGCTACTTTTGAATGTAATTGAACCGTGAACTTCACCTTTCAGTAGTCTACGCAGTAAGCATAGACTTAGGACACTACTCTGAGGAACATCTGCATTGATGTCCTCGGATCAAGGTGATTGGTCTCCAACAACCACCTCAACTCAACCACATAATCACGTATGACTCTCTATTAGTAGAGTGCTCTCCCCCTGCGAATTTCCATAGAGTTCAATTTCACCAGAGCTCCTTATTGCCAAGTTTGGACAAATGCTGCCTTGATGTCAAGGCCAATCAATCAATCTCATCTTCCCTCAGGCTCAGCTTTTTTGACCACGTTTGGACAACGACTGTAAGGAGGTGACAAGCTGAGTGGCCTGAACCAAAGCTGAGGATTAATGAGCAGGTTCATGCGAGTGTTGCTTGACGACACTATCAATAACACCATCAATAAACTAATTGACGATCTAGAGGTGGTTGACAGAGCAATAAAAAAAGTTGCATTAGATCTGTGCGTTGCTTTGCAAAGACATACCTTTTTAATTTTGAGGGGAGGGTGGAAGTCAGTTAACTCACTTGACTGGATGGCTGGTTTACAATGCAGACTGATACCAATAGCACGGGTTCAATTCCCACACTGGCTGAGGTTTTCATGAAGACCATATCTTCTCAACCTTACCCCTCGCCTGAGGCAAGGTGAACTCCAGCTTAAACTACTGCCAGTCATCTCTCTCCAATGGGAGAGCAACCCTGTGATCTGGTAGGATTAGGACAACTTTATGTACGAAACAACAGTCGATTTGTGTTCAGAAAGCTGCTATTAACGCTATGTGATAAAAATCAGATAAGATGTATCTGGGCAACCTTCAACATTGTTCGGCACATCGCAGCACAGTAGTTGTGCTAGAACAGCTTGATTGGGCTGCAGTTATTTCTCAAGCACAACTCCTCAATATCATTGCTGGAATGTTGTCAGGGACCATAGTTTGTAGGATCTATTGCCTTCAGCCATTTTTTGAAATCACATGGCGTGAATCCATTTCTAACGTTGGGGCGTTCATTAGAAGCCTAGGTAGATTATCCACTTGTGTTCTGGCTGAATGTGATAGCTCCTGGCCAACATTAAATCAATAATAGGCACACTAATGGTGGCGGTTTCAGAAAATGATCAAATTCTCTCTTGCTGAAGATAGTCTTTGTTTAGTACTTGTGTGGTGTGAATATTATTTGACACTTATCAGGTATGTTGTCTGCCTCAGTATGGAGTTAAAAATCACACAACACCAGGTTATAGTCCAACAGGTTTGTTATTGGAGGAGCGCTGAATAGTACTGAACACTGCAGTGAACATTCCTAGTTTTGACCTTAGGATAGAAAGAAGGTGTAAGCAAATAAGAGTTAAATGTAAAATGTACCATACTGGCTGGCATCAAAACAGGTGATGGGTGCTCCAAGCACCTCTACAAAATACCCCATGCTTCGCAAATGCTGGTACATATCCCGAAAATTGGTGTGCACGTGGTCACCATTCCTAAGTGAAAGAAATAGGAAATGAATATTCGATCAGTTTCTTTCATTGTTGAAATCTCAAATTTAAAATGTTTTGGAGAAGTTATAATAATACATAGTAGAATAGAAAGGAGACTGTGAAATTATCAACTGTAAAATAACCAGCAGCATAGAAACAGAAACTTCACTTCCAAACTAGTTTACACCGTGGGATCTTTGTGGGTCACCTAATCTAACTTGGAATTAGGGCTGGAAGTATTCTTTAAGCGTGATTATTCTTAAAACATGTTGGTACCAATAAACTGAATAACCCTTTCAATTACCAAGTTATCCAAGTGGATCACATCAAATATCTCCTTCCTTTGCCAAAACCACTCACTAAGCCAGGACCCAAAGCAAAGATAACATCTACCTTTTTTTTCCCACCATCAAGTCTCCTTAAACTATTCATCTTGCTCTACCTAACCCAATCTTCAAACTTGTAAGGAACTCCGTCTTCTTCCCCTTCCCTTGGTCTTCCAGAGTATCCCCTATCAAAGCCCTTGTCAGATTTTTCCGATTTCTGATACATCCTCCTTCTTAAAACCATTCATATCCTTGAGATGCAGCTCCTATTCCTTCGATTCCATTACAACTAGACAGTTGCCAACCAGGCTTTCCTATCTGGCATCATCTTAAGCTGATATTTCAGGTACTACCTTCTACCTTTCAAAGTATCCAATGAGGGAGGGAAAAACAGAAATATAGACCATTTCTTAAATGGTGAGCCACAAGGGTGTTAAATTTCAAAGGGATTCAGGTATCACTGAAAATCAAAATGCTCGTATAGCAAGCAATTTTTAAAATATTCATTCACAGGCCACAAGCATCACTGGCTATGCTAGAATGTACTGCCCATCTCCAACTGCCCCAGAGAAGGTGGTGGTGAGCTGTCTTCCTGAACAGCTGCTATATTATGTCGAAACACCTACAGTGCTGTTAGGGACAGAGTTGCACAATTTTGAAGCGAAGATAGTGATGTAGTCCTGAGTTAGGCTATTGTGTGGTTTGCAAGTGGCTGTGTTTCCACCTCTCTGATCTTGACCTTCTAGATGGTAGAGGTCACTGGTTTGGAATGAACACCCAAAGAGACTTGGTGAATTGTTGCAGTGCATATTGCAAGTGGCAGACATTACCACATTGTGTCAGTGGTGTTGAAGGTGTTACATGGTTCGAGAGAATGTTGTTGTAGACTCAAAAAGGAGGCAGAAAAGGATCATTCACTCTGGACGTCTGGCTAGGATCGCTGCGAATACTTACCTTTTGCACTAATGTCGTGGGCTGCTGCATCATTGAGGATAGAAATATTTGCTGGAGAAGGCAGTTCCACAAGTTGTTTAACTGTCCATCATCATTCACGTCTGGACATGGCAGGCCTGCAGAGCTTATATCTAATCTGTTAGATGCAAGTCACTTAACTTAATCTATTGAATATAAAACCCAAAGTTTTTGACAGGTTGAATGTGGAAAGGATGCTTCCTTTTGTAGGAGAATCTCAAACTAAAGGTGACTGTTTACAAAACAGGAATCATCATTTAAAACACAGACCTTGGGTGGCAAGTCTTTGGAACACTTCCTGGGAAGGTGGTAGAAACAGACTCCTTAAATATTTTTAAAAAGGAGGTAGATTCATTCTTGTTAATCAAGGGGGTGAAAGGTTAGCTGGGTGAGGCAGAAATGCAGACTTAAGGCCACAATCAGGTCATCCATAATTTTATTGGACGGTAGATCAGGCTAGGGGCTGAACTTCCTATCCCTGTTTATATTGCACGTTGTTTATGCTTCATAGGGAAGACATGGTCCGGAACCAGAAAATAAGTCTGAGAATAAAGGGCAAGCAATTGTGGAGCGAGATGCAGAGAAACATCTTCACGCACTAGATGATGAATCTTTGGAGTTCTCTGCCCCCGAGTGTTATGGAGATTCAGTGTTTGAGTACATTTAAGAAGGAGATCAATAATTAAAAACACCAAAGTATATAAAGATAGAGCAGGAAAACTATGAAGATGATCAACCATGGTCTCACTGATTGGCAGAGTAACCTGGAAAGGCAGAATGGCTTACTCCAGCTCCTATTTCTCATGTTGTGCCATCCTTAACCCTCTATTACTGCATCTTCAACTTCCTTTGCATCATTAATGCCCTTGAATATACTATAGGTTCCAAAGCCATGTTCATGTTTGAAAATTTCTATCTGATTTCTCTCAACGTTAAAGCTGAAATTCAAGAAGGATAAACAACATTGAACATCAGATGCTGCCAGACCAGCTGTGCTTTTCCAGCACCACACTTTTTGACTCTGATCTCCAGCATCTGCAGTCCTCACTTTCTCCACTTTGCAGTGGTGTACAGCAATATTCTTACTGCCCTGCAGTCAAGTCAGTACACTAATATCTACTGAAAGAAAGCAAACCGTCTACAGCATTAGAGATTAAATTGTAAAAGTAAACTTGCATGATTAATTCAAGGTTTACTTTCCCAGGTAAACTCTGTCTTACTGGGCAGTAACAAAGCACTCTTTCAAAGCCATAACAAATCACTGCCTGCCAAAAGCTTTAAGGTTTACAAAATACCGTATCAACTGAACTGAATAACAGTGTGTGTTAAATTAGGAGTTTGTGCTCTAAGCTGTATTAAGCACTTTTTCAAATATGTGGATAGTGAACTTTTTAAACACAACAAACCATTCTATCAGTTTACATCATATACCTGTTTTCCACAAAGTTCAAATCCAAATGGTATATTACTTTCTACACATACATATTAAAACATGCAACCAAGGAACATACTCCAATTAATTACTTTTTTATTCATCTTACTACTCCTAGCACGCATTGCTTTTACAAAACTAGAGCTTTTCACTCAAAATATATCACAAGAACAGTGAGAAGAATAAATAAATGTGCAATGGAAGTCTCTTGGGGAAGCTCACCAATCTAAAGGATCGTTTTTCATGCGCAGGTTATCCCTTGGAAAGTAACCAGGTGGGTAACGCAGGTTGTGATACTGATCCCACAAAACTCTCTTACTGCGAGGTGGTGTCGGAATGATCTTCACCTTGACTGGCAACTTCACAGTTGATGTCATTTCATTGCCATTTTTTGACTTAAAGACAAGAGACAGGACTAGTTAGTATTACACACTCACATCCACAGAATGTCAACACTTCAATTTCAGGTAGCTTGGTAAACAAATAAAAATAGAAAAGATGGGATTCTAAATCTACCCAGTATTCAAAGTATAACCTCCAACATTGACAACTAGTTCCTGCACAACAAATGAGAGTTAAGTTACAAAACAGCATGAATTACTTATCAACATAACAGAGCTGACAGTCTGAATGGTTGAAGAGACAGTGACGACCACTTCACTTTCCCAAAGGACATTCATTTCGGTTTGTGCAAAATGCACAAACTAGCTTTAAAGAATGCATCCATAAACATTAAGCAGCTAGCTCATAGGCAATTTAGTGAATTTTATTTTAAATAATGAGTCAAAGAATTGGCAATTGATTGCCTCTTTTTATCTAACAGTAGAACTGGCTTCAAAAGCAAAAATAGGAAAAAAAAATTTAATACTGAAACTTAACGTCTTATTTTGATTCTTTAGTAGTAAATGCAGTCAGGAGCATTTTCTTTCTGGCATAAGGTGCTGCGGAAATATGAAATTCCTGTCCCTAAAAAGGCTGCAGATATTGGATCAAAATTTTCATTAATGATATTGACAAACATTGATGCAGTCAGGATAATGAGGTGAGGGGAGATGACCTGCAGATTAGCTAGGAATTAGATGATCTATTCCTGCTCCTTCCCTTCCACTCCATGTAAAAGTTAGCATTAGTATGTGCAAATGGATTTGGAGAAATCAAGATGTTCAAAATGTTTTGTGTACATCAAATTACTCTGAAGTAAAGCAACTTGCGTGGGAAATCTGCCAAAGCACAGACTTAACAAACTTACTTCAGGTAGAGTAGAATTTCAGTACAGATTTAAAAAGACATTTTGTTGCAGCTTTTCAACTTGCATCCCATCAAGACAATTTGCAAGAAAGCCAATTTGCAAGGGGGAAATAATCATTTATATTGAACGAGAGGAGTGTGCTGATTGGTTGGCAAGGGGATTCTGATTAGTAGGTGTTGCCATGGAGAACACAGCAGTTACTGAAGATTAACTTAACTGCCAGACTTTGTTTAATTTCAAACCAGGCAGCTTGACTCCGATTGATCAAGGCATTGCCCTGAGAAATGAACCAGCAAATGGCTGTCACCTATTTCCTTGAGGTGAAATAAAAAGAGAGTGTGCAGACATGTTCTTTCTGTCAAAAAGAACACTGACCTGTTTATTAATAATGTAGCTTTCCAGCAGGCCTGCACAGCAAATCCTAAATTAGCCGTCTGTATAATTTGCTACTCAAATCAAGGTTATCCAGCAAATGTCCAATGGCAGAAATAACATCTAATTATGGAGACTATTTTGCTGGCTTTGCAAGCACAGACTAGTTGGGTACAATGAGTACTTTGCTTGTGGTGAATAGCCAAAGGGATATGCTGTTTGTTAGGATACAACAGCCTTTGGGATATATGGCCTACATACCTGGCTTCACACTGGTACAGAAGTTAATATATCAGATTATTCATTTGTGAGATAGGCAGAATGCCTTTTTGGTTTGACAACACTATCTAACTAGCGAACACCACTCATATTGCATTGTAGCAGTGTGAATCTGGTGCTCAAACATTTGAACTAATTTCAGGTAGACAGGGAATGTTGACCTGTTGGGTGCATGATATACAGCTTTGACAAATGTGTCTACTGAAGGTAAGGGTCACAATAAAATTTTTA
Organism: Chiloscyllium plagiosum; assembly: GCF_004010195.1. Classification (NCBI taxonomy): domain Eukaryota; kingdom Metazoa; phylum Chordata; class Chondrichthyes; order Orectolobiformes; family Hemiscylliidae; genus Chiloscyllium; species Chiloscyllium plagiosum. The sequence continues at coordinate 57,779,744 of NC_057726.1, forward strand.
AAAATTAAGTTTTTAAAAAGTTCTAGTGAACACACAACTATATTTATTGTATGCTAAACTAAACCAAATAAACATTTGATTAAAAATGTACCATCACAAATTGGTTTGGAATTAGTTTTACAAAAGTAGGGTCACTGGCAAAATCAGTCCGAGGTCAATCTGAATAACTGGCTTTGCAATTTGTTGCTTCTGTCTTCCATCAGGTTGTCTGATAAGGCAACAGTAAATTGGGTTTGGCATTTAGAGACCAAACACAAACTTGCGGAAGAGTTCAGGGAACATCTCTGATCTGTACACACCAATCAACTCGCCTTCCTGTGGCCATCCACTTCCGCTACCCCTCCCACTCCCCTGAGGACATACCCATTCTGGGCCTCCTCCACTGCCCACACAAGGCCACCCACGAACTGGAGGAACACCACCTCATCTTCCACCTCGGGAGCCTCAACCTCACGGCATGAACATTGAATTCACCAGTCTCTAAATCCCACTTCCCCCATCACCGCATCCCAGATCCAACCCTCCAATTCAGATCCACCCTCTTGACCTAATCTACGTGTCTACCGTCTGTTCCATCTATTCACTCCAGAGGAGGATTATGTCCAAAACGTGAACTCTTATGCTCCTTGGATGCTGCCTGACCTGCTGTACTTTTCCAGCATCACGCTTCATCAACCCTGACGCTCCAGCATCTATAATCCTCACTTTCTCAGAATTTGAATTTCACAAAATTTACATGTTATAAATCTTACATGCCTGTAGATCAGTAAATAGTGCTGTTGCCAAAGTATTCTAAAGATCAACAGACCATTTTCAAAGGACTGGACTCAATTTTTCTGTCCCCCAATTGAGTATACGACTATTTTCAATGTTATCTAGTGGCATTCGAGAAGAGACTTAGGAAGTTATGCTTTAAGTTTGGTCTGCAGCACGAGCATTACACCAAACTAACATATTAGGCAACATAATTAAACGGAAAGACTGATAGATTGTGAGAAGTTTACAAAGTAAATAATATAGCAACAATCATTAGGCTATTTCAGCTTTTATTTTTGTTTGCAGGTCATGGTGATGCTGGTAACACCGCATATATAGCCTATTGCCAATTAAGTTGATGATGGAGGACAGCCTTCTTGAGCGAGCCCAGTTCAATGGTGCTGGGATATTCGTTCGATACACATCCTAATCAAAAGGCATGCAACTCCAAGATAATGGAGTTCCCATACCATTCATGCATGTTTTTTTCTGCTGGTACAGCTCACAATGGGAGGGGATCTTCTTTCAAAATAACCTCAAGAGTTGCTGCAGTGTATCCAACTGATAGCGTGGCCTGTGTTTGTCAGCCCTGGCAGAGACGGTAATTAGGTCTAGTGGAACATCTCAGTTCTCTATTCAGCAATCTTTAGATACAAAGAAACTAAAGCATACATTATATCCTCACTTACTTATGGGAGTTTTTTTTCCAATGGTGCATTTCTTGACATTCATCATTTGTTCATTTTTAGTGCTCCATCAGCAGATTTTCAGATAAGTATGGGTCATATTTTCCTGAATCTAGATAATATTTTAGTTTTATAACATACCAAACACAAGAGAAACCGTTGATCTGATAGACTTACATCATTTTCAGCTGGTGATGCAACAGTAACCATCACATGGCCCTGAGCAATGCCTTCCCATGATGCAGCTTTCTTGGTGACAGATATCGAAATAGCTAGAAAGCCAGACCACGGCCAAAGGACTTGGGAATAGGAAAAAGCGACCTCTATGTTGTCTCCATTCTGAGGTAAATACGGCTGCCAAATTGGCTAGAAAGAAAACATGAAAATCATTTAAAAAGCCTTCCAAATAGCTGATAAGAATCATCAGTAATTTATGAATGGGAAAGGAGGTAGCAAAAGGAAATATGTAATAGAATTCAGACAAAAGTTATGACAAATGAAAAGGGCAGCCCTAATTTCCACCCACAGGCAAGTCAGCTACTAAAATTCCTGACGAGTCACATAAAATAAGTATGGAGTTAAAAGATAACTGTTCTTGTTTCACAGTGGGTCTCTAATATGAAGTTAAGATGTTCCACTGTTCAGAGAGTCAAAAGCCAGACAATTCATTACTCTTTCCCAGGTCGTGTTGTCTGAGGCAGTGGGTCTGCACTCATGTTTGCTTTGAAATCCCCCAATAAGTAAGGTTACTATGCCAAAGTCCACATTGAACAGGTCTGTCACTATGTGGTGGAGCACAGCATTGCAACATGGATACTCATGAGGTTAACTGGCTCTGTTTGAGTTGGATGGTACAAGCGTGTTCTAAACTGTGGGATTCTATCATCAAGTATGTTCTGAAACTTGAAAAGGTTCAGAAAAGATTTACAAGGATGTTGCCACGGTTGGAGGAATTGAGCTATTGGGAGAGGCTGAATAGGCTGGGGCTGTTTTGCTGGAGCGTCGGAGGCTGAGGGGTGACCTTATGGAGGTTTATAAAATCATGAGGGCCATGGATAGGATAAATAGGCAAAGTCTCTTCCCTAGGGTGGGGGAATCCAGAACTGGAGGGCATAGATTTAGGATGAGAGGGGAAAGATATAAAAGAGACCTAAGGGGCAACTTTTTCACACAGAGAGTGGTCCGTGTATGGAATGAGCTGCCAGAGGAAGTGGTGGAGGCTGGTACAATTACAACATTTAAAAGGCATCTGGATGGGTATATGAATAGGAAGGGTTTGGAGGGATATGGGCCAGGTGCTGGCAGGTGGGACTAGATTGGGTTGGGATATCTGGTCAGCTTGGACGAGTTGGACCGAAGGGTCTGTTTCCATGCTGTACATCGGCAATTTGAATCCATGAATTGAAGGGAAAGAAAGGATCTAGGAGAAAAGACAGCATAATAATGACAGCTTAATGTGAAACAAAAACAAAGTGCGGAGAAACTTAGCAGGTCTGGTAGCACCTGTGGAGAGAGAAACAGAGTTAATGTTGAGTCCAGTATGACTCAACTTCCTGAAGAAGGGCCTGTGCCCGAAACGTCGAATCTCCTGTTCCCTGGATGCTGCCTGACCTGCTGTGCTGTTCCAGCAATAAAGTTTCAACTTTGATCTCCAGCATCTGCAGACTCACTTTCTCCTCCAGTATGACCCTTCTTTGGAACACAAAGGAGCTGGAAGATTCTGTTTTAATGTTAATGTCAGAGGTGCTGGAAGAGCAAGTGGTACACATGAGCATGTTCAGGACAAAAGACAAAGGCAGTGGAATGTTGGCAAAAGTGTGAGATACATTGAGTAGGTGTAAACATTAGCTGTGAAAAGGAGAAAATAAGTTGGCTCTGCCAACAAGCCAAAAGGACACAAATGAGATACGGCTGTAAGAAGGTGTGAGAATGTAAGCAAAATGGAGTACAAAGGTCATACTCAAATTCAGGAACTGCATATTAAACCCTAGAGGTTGTAAAGGGTCTGAATGGACAATGGGATGCTGTTCCTCCAGCATGCATTCAGCTTCGTTGGAACACCTTCAGGTCAAGGATGAAAATGTTAGCATTGGAGCAAGATGGTGTATTGAAATGGTAAGCAACTAAAAAGGTCAGGGTCATTCCTATGGCCAAAGTGAAAATGTTCTGCACAGGGATCAACCAGTCTCTGGCTTTGCCAGTGTAAAGGAGACATATTGTGAGCAGCAAATACAGTAGACTGCATTGAAAGAGGTATGCGTAAAATGCTGCTTTACTGGAAAAGTGGGCCTTGAACAAGGGGTAGGGGAGGAGGGAGGGAG
>NC_057726.1:57783625-57803057 GCF_004010195.1 Chiloscyllium plagiosum
CGGGGAATAGGGGGGGGGGGGGGGGAAGAGGGGGACATGACACGTGCTATATCTTCTGCAACCTGGGAAGGTGCTGTGGAAAACTGAGGTGGTGTAGACCAGGGTGTCACAGTCCCACCTGAATGTCGACTGCAGAGGAGAGGGTAAGATATGTTTGTTCATGATATCTTATTGGAAGTGGCAAAATATGGAATTTTGAGTGCAGAGACTGGTGAGATAGAAAGCTTAATGTAGCCTCTTTACTGCCCCACTGTTTGTCCTGAACTACTTCAGAGTTTAAATCAATTATGCTCTTATGCTAATTAGTACAAGTAATATCCACCAGGTTAATTTCACCTGATTCAGACAATGTTCAGATATTGTTTTCATTCTATGCTTTTATTTAGAAGAAAGTATATTTTACTTTTGTCCACAAGGTAATTGACTCCCATACATTGTACCTCTCAGGACCAAGAAGACAAATGACTTGACTTCTGAGCTGCAAAGCTACTATGGGGGCACAGTTGCTCAGTGGTTAGCACTGCTGCTTTGCAGCGACAGGGACACTGGTTCAGTTCCAGCCGTGGGTGAATGTGTGGTGCTTGCACGTTCTGCCAGTGTCTGCGCAGGTTCCCTCCAGATGCTCTGGTTTCCTCCCATAGTCCAAAGATGTTCAGATTAGGTAGACTGGCCATGCTAAACTGCCCAGTAGTGTCTACAGATGTAGATTAGCCATGGGAAATGCAAGGTTACAGGGACCTAATTCTGGGTGGGATTTAGATTAGATTAGATTAGATTCTCTACAGTGTGGAAACAGGCCCTTCGGCCCAACCAGTCCACACCGACCCTCCGAAGAGTAACCCACCCAGACCTATTTCCCACTAACTAATGCACCCAGAACTATAGGCTATTTAGCTTGGCCAATTCACCTGGCCTGCACATCTTTGAACTGTGGGAGGAAACCGGAGCACCCTGAGGAAACCCACACAGACACGGGGAGAATGTGCAAACTCCACACAGACAGTTACCTGAGCCTGGAATCGAACCTGGGACCCTGGTGCTGTGAGGCAGCAGTGCTAACCACTGAGCAACCATGCTGCCCAGCAGTCAGTATGGATGGGCTGAATGGCCTCTTTCCACACTGCAGGGATTTTATGAATCTATGATTCTACTCCAAAGGCAGCCGTCAGGAATTCTGCAAGTGTACTGCGCAGGCTCTCCTTCACTGTGAAGGGGAACATGAGAATTATCAAATTTCTGTGAACAATGATGTACCTCATCTGAAATTTTATTCAGGAAGGGACTGTCAAAATAAATTTACACTGTGGCAGTGTATGTTTAGCCTGTGATGAATGAAAGCATTGTGCCACCTCATCCCAAATAATTCCTGCACACTCTTCAGTTTCATTTTATTAAGCAAAAAATGAATGCGGCCATAACAATATTGTATTGTCCATGTGACTGTCAAAAATGAACATTCACATTGCTGTTGTACATGTACATTAATAACTGCCATACATTTCATACAGTAGTTCCTGAGGAATTAAACATTGGTATCACACCACTTCTCAGTACTGCTCATCAAGACTAGAAAGACCTTTCAGCCACTTTGCAAATTCCATATTTCACTACCATCTCATTACACTTACCTTGTCAATAATCCGACCTGTGACACCCATGCCATTTAAAATTGTTACATTGACGACAGTTGGCATTCCCCCACAGTAGATGGGCTGGGAGCAGTAGGGCCACATATAAGGACACTCAGTTAGATCAATGTAGCTTGGGCTCAAGCTGAAAGTTTAAAATGTCAGGAATTAAAGAATATAATGGACAGTCATATTAAAAAAGTACTGTTGAATGCAACAGGTTTTGTTCATGAACAAACAAACAGCATGTCATTCAGTTAGGATCCATCAAGTAAAGAGCTCTTTTTACCCATTAATTCTGAAGACACTGATGTTTCAGAAGAGAATCTTATTTGCACCACGCAGGCATGTAACCAATCTCTGTTCTTTCTACTAATCAGTCACCAAGATGAAATGATTTGAATTAGTAAAGTACCTTTAACTTAATTCCAAGACTCAGCAAATATCAGAAGACCTGATGAGCTAGGAGTAATGACTAAATACTTGATTAAATAGACACAGGGCCTTTAAGGCAGGAGTAGTAGTAGTATGGAAACAAAAATGTTTATTCAAGAGAACTGAAACATTCTACAATGCACAACTAGGTATCTCAAAGTTCACACAACCATATAACAAACATGACCCATCCAGAGACGCACAGGATTGTTTCATCATTGACCTTCTACTTCCTGCCCTACAGTCCACAAATTCCCTTCCCATATCACTTTCCAAAAAAAGCATGCAGTTCGTTTTCCTGACAAACTCTTGTCTCTTAAACAGGTACTGGTGATTTAGATGTTTATAATCTTGATGGAATTAGAGAAAGCAACCTGTGAGTTGAGTAAATGTTTTAAATATTAGTTTGGGCAAAATGAAATCAGTAATAATACTGTAGAGGAAGAATTCCTGGAATGAATATAGGATGACGTTCTGGATCAATACAAAGAGCAACCAACTGGAGAAGAGGCCACCCAGATGGGGTATTGTGCAATCAGAAAGGAATAATTGGCAATCCAGCTGTGCAAGCCCCCTTGGGGAAGAGTGACCATAATATGATTAAATTCTTCATTAAGACGGAGAGTGAGACAATTGATTCTGAGACTAGGATCCTGAATCTAAATAAAGGAAATATGATGGTATGAGGCGTGAGTTGGCTCGGATATATTGGGGAACATTTTGTAAAGGGATGATGGTGGACATGCAATGATAAATATTTGAAGAGCGCATGGAGCAACTGTAACAGTTGTTCATTCATCCTCTGGCACAAAAATAAAATAGGGAAGATAACCAAACCATGGCTAACAAGGGAAAATAGGGATAGTATTAGATTAAAGGAAGGGGCATACAAATTGGAGAAAGGAGAACACCGGAGAATTACCAGCATTTTAGACTTCATTGCAGGAGGACAAAGGGATTGATTAAGGCACTGTGGGGTGGTGGGGGGGTAATTAGCATATGAGAATAAGCTTATGGGGAAAATACAAAGTGATTGTAAAAGCTTCTATGGTCAGGTGTAGAAAGCTAAGCGAAAAGGTCACCATAGGAGCAGAGAACCATAGAGCTGCTCTCTACTTATAGAGGGCTAGAGGTGGTTTAACCTTAAGGTCACCACAGGTGGGACATTGAAGGTGACCTTAGCTGGTGAAGGAATTGAACCTGCATTGTCTGCATCACTCTGCATCACCATCCAAGCCTTCCAGCCAACTGAGGTAACTGATGTGGTTTACTTGGACTCTCAGAATTTCAGTAAGGTCCTAAATTAAACAACTAATATGTGAAATTAAAACATTTGGGATTAGTTAAAGAACTGATTGGCAGACAGGGAACAAAAAGTAAGACTAAATGGGTCTTTTTCTGAGTGGCAGGTAGTGGCTGTTTGGGTATTACAGGAATCAGTAGTTGGACCCCTGCTTTCATGACAGATTATTTAGATGACGGAACTAAATGTAACATGTCCAAAATTACAGACACACAAAGCTGGGTAGGAGGGTGAGCTGTGAAGAGGGTACAAAGATGCTTCAGTGTGATTGGACAAATGAGAGTGGATGCGTAAATACCTGTTAGATGAAATATAATGTTGAACTTAAGTAAGGTTCTTTACTTGGGTAGCAAAAGTAGGAAGACAGATGATTAAACAAATGGTGATAGTTTGAGAAAGGGAAGGTGCAATGAGACCTAGTGCTGTGGTAAGCCAGTCCCTGAAAGTATGCACGTGGGTGCAGCAGGCAGTGAAGACAACAAATAGTATGTTTGCCTTCACAATGAGAGGGTTTGATTTAGGAGCAAGGATGTCTTGTTGCAACCACACAGAGCCTTTGAGTCCACATCTGAGTACTGTGTGCACTTTTGATCACCTTATTCAAGGATGGATGCTCTTGACTGTAGAAGATGGTTTAACAGATAGATTCCAGGAAAGGTATGAAGAAAGAATTAGGATTATATTCACCAGAGAAAAATGTGTGGGGGGAGGGGGTGGGATCTCAGAAATCTATAGATGACTAAAGGGTAAATGCAGGAAGGATGTTCCTGATGATTGGGGTGCCCAGACAAACCAGGGTCACAGTTAAGGATAGGAAGAGGCCATTCAGAATGAAAATGAGAAATTTCTTCACCCAGAGAGTGCTGAGAATGCTATGCCACAGAAACCGGTCAAAACTGAACACTTTCAATAAGTTACATACAGTTCTTAGGCTAAAGTGAGCGAATGATATGGGGAGAAAATATTTGAAGTTCTTTGAGTGTTCTAGTTTGATAGAATGTTGAACAGTATATCCAATCTTGGTCACCAAAACAAAAGCAAATGATTTACAAGTCGGAGGCAGTCACAAAGTTGATCTTATAGGATTGCATTGCAAGGAATAGTGAAACTTTTTCTTTCCAAGAAAGAAAGCCCATGACCAGCATGAAATTTTACATAGGTGTTTCAGGAACATGCAAGATTAAAACTAAAATATCATGTTTATTAACCTAAGAAAGTATCGACTTAAGCTTGTAAAGATCAATTCAGGATCAGCAAGATAAACTTAATCACTTAGTGAAGAACTATGGAAGAAACTGAGAAATGTAATGGCTCAAAACCCTAGAATCTTTTCTGCAATGCACCTTGACAATTGTCTGACTCAGCCCAAACCTCACCTTATTATCTGAGCAACTTTAGATCTATTATTCCCATGCATTTCTGAGCCAGCTTCAATACTCTGCTTTCAGCAAGCCTGAGCTCATGCAAAATCCTGTCTTGAGTGCCTGAGCTCATATCAAATTGCATTCACCCAGGAGCTTTCTGACTTACAATGGTTCCTGGTTAGGCAATACATACTTTACAATTCTCTTGCTGGTTTTAAAATCTCCCCATCACCTCAATCCTTCCTACCACTGTAATTATCTTCAGGCCCACAACATCTCTAAGACAGCTGTGCTCTTCCAGTTTTGGGCTGAAGCATCCCAATTGTAAATAAACAAATTATGTCCTTGCCATCAACTGCCTGCGCTTAGAGCTCTCAAATTTCCTGTTTTGTTCATTTAAGTATTGCAAATCTAGGCCTCGAGCACGAGGTCTTCATCAGGAATCTCATGCTCCTGAGATGCTGTCTGACCAGCTGTGCTTTTCCAGCATCACACTTTTCCACTCTGATCTCCAGCCCTCACTTTCTCCTGTTCCAAATCTAGCCAGGTTTTTAGCCCAGTGAAGTATCTTGGGACATTTTACTACATTAAAAAAGGTATACAAAAGGTATACAAATAGAAGTTGGTGCTATCTTAAACAAATGAACGTAGAAAGGACTCAAGGAACTTGCTGTACAAGTAAGACAAGTTAAATGGCATTCCTGACCCATAAGAATTTTGTGATTCAACTAATTTCTCTGGAATCCATAGTTCATTGAACAAACTCATTGCAAACTGTCTTACATAAGGTATGCTGATAACATTATTTTGCTCATTTTATGAAAAGGCTATTCTTCCTCGTTCTCCTGATCTGTCTGCAACACATTAGCTTAGTGAAAAAGGCTAAAGCATGACCCCTTCTCCAGCATGCATCGTCACTTGCCCTCAGCAGACACTGTCCCTCTTCAATCAGATACAAGATGCTTTATGTTACAAAGATCCATTTGAAAATATCCTTCTTTCAATCTAAGGCAAATCCCAACCTCCAGCTGGGAGGACAAAAGATTAGAAACACTGAGAAGAATTATGTTGAAGCATTAGTTTATAGGGAGTGTATTACAAATGGAGATCAGTTAGCTAATCTAACAACCTTCTAAGAAAAAGTGAGGACTGGCAGATGCTGGAGATCAGAGCTGAAAATGTGTTGCTGGAAAAGCGCAGCAGATCAGGCAGCATCCAAGGAGCAGGAGAATCGACGTTTCGGGCACGAGCCCTTCTTCAGGAAACCATTTCTTCATTCCTGAAGGGCTCATGCCCGAAACGTTGATTCTCCTGCTCCGTGGATGCTGCCTGACCTGCTCCGCTTTTCCAGCAACACATTTTCAGCTCTAATAAAGGTAACCGCCTAATTTGGAATAATAATGGAAAGACAGCAGAAAATATAATTGTTTGAAGATGATGACAAGTATAGGTAGACAAGAAAAGGTAACTGATCAGGATAGCTGTAATGGAGCAATGGAAAGATTCAGAAGAGTAATTTTTTTTATTCATTCACAGGAAATGGGGATTGTTTTGCTGGGCCTGCATTTCTTGTCCATCCTTATTTAGCCAGAGGGTGGTTAAGAGTCAACTACATCACTGTGGATCTGGAGGCCCATGTAGGCCAGACTAGGTAAGCACAGCAATTTCCTTCCCGATAGGACATGAGTGAACCAGATGGGTATTTACAAGTTCAGGTACAAATTGGAATTTTCCTGTGAAGCTAAACAGCCCTGGATAAAGATGGAATTTTTTTTTTAAAAAAACAAACAGAAAAGGTTTCAACAAATGTCGAATGACTTTCTTAATAACCAGAAAAGCCATGGAAAGTAAAAGGAAGAAATATTTTCTAAAAACCGGTCCTGGGTGGGTATGAGAAACAAAATAAGGTAATGGGAAACAATTAGCAGTATCAATAAATTGATAGCAGTATCAAAATATTTAATGAGCATAAAAAGTCTAAGCTGCTAAATGAGGAAAATGTTGGGCCTTTTAAGGACATTAAAGGGAAATAATATGTGCAAAGATTAATATATTGTACTTCGCATCACTTCACAAAGGAAGTAGATGATGGAGAGGTTAACATAAAAGTATATGGACAGAATAGCAATATATAAGAGAATATGCAGTAAACAGATAAACATTACTGAAGATTGATACATTAGCCAATTCAGAAAGAGTGCATCCCAGGTTGTTTGAAGTAGCAAAGATAGAAATATCACAGGCATTGGTAACAGTTTTTCAATCCTTATTAAATACTGAAGTAATGCAAGAGGACTGGCAGCTGCTTATTGTTGTTCCAGTTTTCAAGAAATGGAATACAGATAAACCAAGGAACTTCAAGCCGAACTTCAGTGCTGGGAAAGTTATTGGAAATTACTACCAGAGACAATTTAAACTATGTAAAGCAATTAGTGAAACAAGGACAACCAACATAGGCTTGTTAAAAGGCAAATGGTGTTTGAATAAACGGATTGAATTCTTTTGAGCTAACAAAAGGTTGATGGAGAATCACAAATATATAGAAATTTTGGAAGACATAAGAAAAAGTGCCAAAAGTAGACTTACTTAAGGAAGAAGACGACCTCAGAATCAAGGGGAAGGTGACAGTATAAGTAAGAGATGGGTAATAAGGAACAGAGGCTGTTGCTGGATGGAACAGAAACAGAAGCTAGGAGGAGAAGTTGGTCATTTCAACCTTCTGCTCTGCTTTCCTTCACAGCCTTCTGTCGTAATGAATTCTACAGGTTGACCACACTCTGAATGAAGAAATGTTTTCTCATCTCAACCCTAAAAGGTCGACCCCATATTCTGAAATGCTGACCCTTTGTTCTAGACTCCCCATCCAGAGCAAGTATCATGCATCTCATCTGTCTAGCCCTGTTAGAAGTTTATACATTTCAATCAGATCCTCAGTCATTTTTCTAAACTTCAGTGAATACTGGTCCAGTCAAACTAACTCTTCTCCTCAACAGTTCTGCCATCCCAATATCAGCACAAACTGTCGTGGCAAGTACATTCTGCCATTCCCTCTATGGCAAGTATATCATCTCTTAGGTAGGGCGATCAAAACTGCACACAATACTCCCAAGTGTGGTGTTATCAAGGCCCTGCATAACTTCAGCAAGACATACCTACTCCTCTTGCAATGAAGACTAACATACCATTTCCCTTCTTAATGCTTGTGGTAGATGTTGAGGTAGCTTGCAGTGTGGCACTCCCAAAAGGTTAATACTGAGTCCATTTTTTTTTAAGATGGCATAGAGATTTGTAGTGAGATAAATTATAATATTTGCAGTTAATACAAAATTTGGCAAAGAATGATGAAAATGTTCATGGACATCAAAACTGCAAAAACAGGATGGTAAAACAAGCAGAAGTACAGTATATGGAGGTTACTTAGATCAGTCTGAAGTGATGTACTTTAAGAGGATGGATATTGAAAAAATATGCTATATATGGCATATATAATGAGAGAAATCTGGTGCCAATGAAAACAAGATCCTTAAAAGGTTGGCAAGGCAAGTTGATAAATTGGTTAAAACTCTTGTGGGTTACTAGGATTTACAAATTAAGAATGCAGTATAAAACCAGGAAAAGGTCATGCTTGAACTTTATAAATTACTACTGGAAATTTGTTGTGGACAATTCTAGACTGTGCAGGAAAACTGTCGAGGTTCAAGATTGATCGACGTTATTTGGGACTATTCTCTCTGGATTGGAGGTTTTCAAGATGCTGAAACAGAATACTGTACCTGGAAATTAATTCAATAACTTAAATCAGATTTAAAATTATTGACCAAAGATCCAAAGGGTTGAGAGTTTTTCTTTCACCAAGTTGTTGAAATTTGGAACATTACACTTGAAAAGGTATAAGAGGCCAATCCATAAGTAATTTCAGAAAGGAGTCAGACAGTATTTGAGGAAGAACAGTCTGCAGGGTTACAGACAAAATGTGGCGATGTGGGACTAAGCACAACTACTCTTCAAGAGCCAACACAAATGTAATAACCTGAATGGTCTGCCACCTAGCTCTAATTTCTAAATCACATCACGCTTCATCAGAAAAACGATACTAAATTATGCAGCTTGAAAGAGATGTAGTTTAAATTAAACTGTTTGAATAGAAGTACGGATTTCACGTTTGTTCAATTATCTTTTGTCTACCTGCCTGTCCAGAAGACCTAAGGTGAACCTGATCACAGGCGTCAATGTAAAATAATCTCAGATTCTCCTTTAGAAGAAATTCTGGATGTCTTCAAACGTAGGATGCCAGTTATCAGAGAAATTTTCAAGTCTCCTATGTTATAAATGCATTTTTCAAATAAACTATATTACAATATGTATGCAATTGGTCCCTTCAAGATTTATTATTATGAATGATCAACAATCTAATGGCTTGTAAATGTATTTGAAAAGGAGTTGAGCAACACAGATAAAAAACAATTTGAGGTTTAATCCCTAAATGAGCTGCTATGCATCAGTGAAACACCAATTACACTAACAGACTGACTCCAGACTCAGTTTACTGTAATAACCTCCAGAAAGATGGCTACCTGCTGAATTTCTCAGTATACACAAGTAATGGCTTTATTAGTGTTGGGGCCAAGGAAAGAAATACTAGAGGGCAATGAATATTTACAGAGTAGGTTAACACATATACAAAAAAGGCAGAGAAATAATTTCATATAGCAAAATGGTATGCTTGCCTTCATCGTACAGGGTATTGAGTATAAGAGTTGGCAAGTCAAATTGTACAAGACTTTGTTCAGCCGCATTTAAAATACTGTGTACAGTTCTGGTCACCACACTACCAAATGGATGTGAACACTTTGGAGAGGGTGCAGAGAAGGTTAATGAGGATGTTGCCTGGTATGGAAGACCGGTTGAGTAGGTTAAGATTGTTTTCATTACAAAAATGGAGAATGTGGGGGGGTGGGGAAGAACCTGATTGAGATCTAGAAAATCATGAAGGGTATAGACAGGATGGATAGAGATAAGCTTTTTCCCAGGGTGAGGGATTCAATAAAAAGAGGTCACAGGTTCAAGGTGAAAGGTTTAAGGGGGATACATGCGGAAAGTACTTTACACAAAGGGTGGTAGGTGCCTGGAACGCATTGCAGCAGAGGTAGTCAAGGCAGACACGGTAGATTTATTTACGGTGTGTCTGGACAGATGGAGGAATAGGTGGGGAGCAGAGGGATACAGTGGCTTAGGAATTGGGTGATAGGTTTAGACAGTGGATTTGGATCGGCTTTGGCTTGGAGGGCCAAAGGGCCTGGTCATGGGCTGTAAATTTTCTTTGTTCTTTAAAATCAGAAGCAAACCATCAAATTTCACACGTCCTTATCACCCAGTACAGCTGTTGTTGACGCATTTCTTCAGGCAGATATTAAAGGAACACTTCCCTGAAATCTGGGAAATGTAACCTGTTTATGATAACCTGTTGATAACATGTTGTCACCTTAGTTACCCAATAGAACAATACATTGTGAAGGGACATGGATCCTAGGCAAAGCAGTTCTTGTCAAACCTAGAATACATGTAACAAAGTTGTGAGTTTTTAAATAAATGTTTACCAGTATTTTCCTGTATTACAAAGAATTACCATTAAATGTAGAAATATTGAAGAAGTGATAAGGATTGTAGTAGCACAGAGACAGAAGCAGGTGATACTGCAGAGATAAACGTCAGCATTCTTGTTTATGGATTAAAGTTTTGAAGCTCAACTCCAGGTAAACAATGCTAATGCTGTACGGTATAGTATGGCCTCATGTTGCAACCGTGGAGATGGCATGCATCAGGCTCGGGTGCAGAGGATGTGACAGAGGATGAAGACGCTATTCCAACTTATCCAAGTCATCATGACAAACAAGTAGATTCAGCACAGAGACAATGAAGAACTTGGAGGAAAGGTAAATCTAGGTGACACCAATATACGCGACTATATTAGTTTCACCCTTTAAAGTCAAGTTAGCAAACAATGCTCAAGAACAGTCAAAGTATTCAAGATAGGGCTGCTGGTACTCAAAAACCAAAAATCACTAACTTCAACTTAAGAAATGAGGAATAAAAAGCAGACCATCTAAATCATATTAGCACTCACCTGGCTTGAGGCTTATAGATTTTCAGAATTTGGTAAGCTTTCAGCAGATCCAGTTTACCATGGCCTTGTTCAAACATGTTGACCCCAGGTAGTCTGCGTGCAGAAGCTATCAAAGCTTGCTTCATACTGGCTGGATTCACCAGCTCGCGATGCTGCACAGTGCTGGTAAAACAGAAGCAAGTTTTCATCAATGGAAACTCTCAGAATTCAACTGACTGAATAAATACAACAAGATACCAATTTTCCTCATGACCAAGTAACTTTTTTTCTCCTCTCGTGCCACATGTATTGCTTTATCATTTTAAAAAAAAACTTGGAAATGCATTATTAAATGGATCAAAATCATCAATTTGGAAGACTTCCAAACTTCAGTGAAAGTGAAGGAGGCTATGTTGTCAACTGTCTGAGCTAGCCTTATAAAACCTTACTAATCTTAATGCAAATTCCTGGTCTCCAGTGGACAGGAGTAGGCTTGTTAAAGATTTCTCCCATAGTTTCTCTCAAAGATACTAGGTCAGAGTTCATAGTCTACAGCAGACTGTAGTAAAATGACACTATTGTATCACATGACTACATTGAGAAATACTCAGCAAAAAATGTGCATCTTCGACCAAAACGATTCATACAGCTTAATTTTAAGGGGATATTAGATGCAAGCAAAGACTTTAGCATGGAAAAGATATATCAATCGCACTGGTACCTAACTTATTAATTCAAGCAACGAGTTGCACATAATTTATACCTTAATCTTGTTGTATGGTAATGCAACTACATCCATTTTCATTGGCAGCTTCATACAAACAGTTGAACCAACACCAATTTAAAACATTTGTCATCTAGTTAACTAACACACCAGTAACAAGTTGATCCCAAATCGGGTATATGTTTCGCTAATCACTAAAGTAACTTCAGGCTGAAAAGCTATTTTTAAAAGCAATCAAAAGTACTTATGTTTGACCATTCTATAATGTGGCTCATCCAAGAACAGTGCAGGACATAAAGCTAATTACAAAAGATAAAATCTTGGAAATGATTAAGTAATTAAACAGCACAATTACAGTAAAGATTTAAGTTATCTTTCAATAATAAGTTTGACTTATTACACAAATGAAGTATTAATTTAAATTCTGTTTAGTCTGTTAGTTACAGACAATAAGACCACAAGACCTAGGAGCGGAAATTAGGCCATTCAGCCCATCGAATCTGCTCCGCCATCCAATCATGGCTGATAAGTTTCTCAACTGCATTCTCCTGCTTTCGCCCCATAACCCTTGATACCCAAAAACCTATCTAAGTCTTAAATATACTCAATGACCTGGCCTCCACAGCCTTCTGAGGCAATGAATTCCATAGATTCACTGGTCTCTGGCTGAAGAAGTTTTCCTTATCTCAGTTCTAAAAAGTCTTCCCTTTACTACAATGCTGTGCCTTTGGGTCCAAGTATCTCTTACCAATGGAAAGATGTTCCCAACTTCCATTCTAACCAGGCCATTCAGTGTTCTTAAGTTTCAATTAGATCCCCCTTTATCCTTCTAAACTCCAAGTATAAACCCAGAGTCCTCAAATATTCTGCATGTTAAGCTTTTCATTCCTGGGACCATCCTAGTCAACCTCCTCTGAACATGATCCTGGGCCAGTACATCGTCCTGAGGTATGGGACCCAACACTGCGCACAATACTCCAAATGCGGTGTGACCAGAGCCTTATACAGCCTCAGAAATACATCCCTGCTTTTACATACAAGTCCTCTCAAAATAATTGCCATCATTGCATTTGCCTTCCTAACTACTGACTCAATCTGCAAGCTTACCTTGAGAAAATTCTGGACCAGAACTCCCAAGTCTCTTTGCACTTCAGACTCCTGAGTTTTCTCCCCATTTAGAAAATAGTCCATACCTCTATTCTTCCTCCCAAAGTGCGTGACCTCACACTTTCCCTCGTTGTACTCCATCTGCCACTTCTTTGCACACTCTTCCAACTTGTCCAAATCCTTCTGCAGCGTCCCAGCTTCCTTAAGCTACTTGTCCCTCTACCATCTTTGTACCATTTGCAAACTTCGCCGGAATGCCGTCAGTTCCTTCATCTCGATCGTTAATGTATAAAGTGAAAAGTCGTGGTCCCAATACCAAGCCTTGCAGAACACCACTTGTCATCAGCTGCCACCCTGAGAAGGACTCTTTTATCCCCACACTCTACTTTTTGCCAGACAGCCAAGCTTCTATCCATGCCAGAACTGGCCTCTAACACCATGGGCTCTTATCTTACTGAGTAGCATCCTGTGCAACACCGTGTCAAAGGCCTTCTTGAAGTCCAGATTAGAAAACACCCATTGGTTCTCCTTAGTCAAATCTGCTTGCTACTGCCTCAAAGAATTCTAGCAGGTTTGTCAAGCATGACCTCCCCTTGATGAAACCATGCTGACTTTGCTGTATTTTACCATACACTTCCAAGTATTCAGTATTCCAGGATCTTACCCACAATAGAGGTAAACCTAACTTGATCAGTAATTATCCATCGTTTGCTTTACTTCTTTTTTTAAACAAAGGTGTTATGTTAGCAATTTTCTGGTCCTCCCTGATCCTAGCAATTCCTGAAAGATCAGCACTAAAGCTTCCACTATCACTTCAGCTACCTCCCTTCGAACTCTGTGGTATAGTCCATTTGGTCCAGGTGATTTATTCATCTCCGGCCCATTCAGATTTTCTAGCACCTTCTCCTTGGTGATGGCCACTATACTCAGCTCTGCCCCCTCACTCTCTTGAATTTTTGGAATATTACTTGTGTCTTCCATTATGAAGATTGACACAAAGTAATTATTCAGTTTCTTAGCCATTTCCTTGTTCCCCAGTATCATCTCTCCGGCATCATTTTCCAGCAGCCCAAAGTCCACTTTTGCCTCTCTTGTGCCCTTTATGTATTTAAAAAACTCTTAGACTTCCTTTATATTACTGACCACCTTACCTTCATATTTAATCTTCTCCCTCTTTATTTCTTTTTTGTTGTCCTATGTTGGTCTTTGTAAACCTCCCAAAACTCTCGTTTCCCACTGCCCTGCATTACATTATATGCTTTCATGCTATCCCTGACTTCCCTAGTCAGTCACGGGTGCCTCATCCTCCCTGTACCATGCTTCTTTTCTCTCGGGATGAATTTCTGCTGTATCTCCTGAATTACTCCCAGAAACTCCTGCCATTACTGTTCCACGATCTTTCCTGCTAAGCCCTTCTCCCAGTCAATTTTGCCCAGCTCCTCCCTCATGCCTCTATAGTTGCTTTATTCAGCTGTATTACTATTACCTCTGATTCTATTTATCTTCGCCCTCTCAAATTGCAGAGTAAATTCAATCATATTATGATCACTGCCTTCTAAGGGTTCCTTCACTTTAAGCTCCCTTACCAAGTCTGCCTCATTGCACAACACTATTGCCCTAGTGGGCTCCACCACAAGCTGCTCCAAAAAGCCATCTCCGAGACATTCCACAAATTCCAATTCTTGCAATCCACCAGTCCTTGATTTTCCAGTCCACATGCATATTGAAATCCACTATGATCACTGTAACTTTGCCTTTCCTCCACACCTTTATTATCTCACGGTGTATTTTGCATCCCAGTTCCTGACTACTGTTTGGAGGCCTGTACATAACTCCAACTATGTTTTTTTTTAAATTAAACAGTTTCAGTAGGTAGAAGTCAGGTCAAGCGCAGGACATCTATTTTGGGTTTCTTAAAACATGTAAACCGGGAATGGGAAATGAAAGAACTGCAGCTGCTGTAAATCAGAAACAAAAACAAAACTTGCTAGAAAACTTCAGCAGATGTGGCAGCACCTGTGGAGAAAAATCAGAGTTAACGTTTTGGGTTCAGTGACCCTTCCTCAGAACTGGGTAGCTAAGAAAAAGTTGCAGAAGACAGGGTTGGGGGGAGGGGGGGAGGGGGGGTGCAGGGATAAGAAGTAAACAATAGTTGGGGATAGAGCACAAAGAGAGAGAACAGCTGGACACACAAAGGAGTGGATAATGATCTGGCTCGGAGGTTGAATAGCAATTAATGGGGACTGTTAGTGGCTAACAATGGGTTACGTGTTTTGTTTTGAGGAAGGGTCACGGGACCCGAGATGCGAATTCTGATTTCTCTCCACAGATGCTGCCAGACCTGAACTTCTCCAGTTTTTGTTTCTGAACCTGGAATGGGTCTTGTAACTAATCAGGATTATTAAACTTTAAATTTCCTCTTTCTGAAGAGAAGTATCTGAGATTGTAGGGGTTCTTGAGGTGCAGTAATAGTGTCCCTGCCCCAGAAATGTGTCCGAATATGTTGATTAAAATATCTGTGACTATAATTGAAGGACTCCACTGATGCAGCGTTTATGTTCCTTCCTCTGGGCCAGCCTGCCTGCTTCAGAGGGGCCACAGCACTTGCAAACAAGTTGCTTTAAAACATCCAATTATAACTGACATAAGCCTTACCATTAAAGAGCATATTACAAATGTGACAACGACTGGGTGTTGGAGCTTATGATACTAGCATGGTAGAAAATGGATCTACCTTCTTCAAATCAAGCTTGAGAGATTATGCTAAAGCAAGAAATCAAATACTTCTCTATATCTGTTATAAAATAAATAGACTTCTGTTTCAAACTAATTGCAGCCTCTGGTTAAGAAGTGGCATTGCAGAGAGACTGACAAGCAGCTCAAATATCTCAGATCTCACTATTTCAAAAAAGAAATGCAGGGAAGTGAAATGAATTAAACTTGAGGCATAAAAATGAAAGGAACTTGCGTGGTCAATACAGCTTCAGGTATTAGAAACAAATTAACACAGCTGTATTGAGGGGGCAAAAAACCTTAAACTAGCTGGGAATTGCAATGCTGGATGTACTGTGTATAGGTGGTAAAAATTATGTAACTGATGTCAGTTTTCCTTTCTTGAATCTTTAACAGTTGCCAAATGTAATACCGTCGCTCAAACACAAGAGAGAGAACACAAAGCAAATTACTGTACTGAATATTCTTTTAGGTGCAAGTCAGCAAAGCAGCATCTGTTTTGCAGATCAAATTTATTTTATTTGCTATAGATATTTCCGCAACCTTGCGTCTCGCATTGTGACAGTTTGGCAAGAAAGAAAGAAAGAGTGAGATGAGTTACGTTGGTTTATTTGGTGATGATTAACTCATAGATAATTGGTTCCTCATTTTGGCATTTACAAGCCCTCAAAAACATAAGAATTTGGAAAAATTTAAAAACAAAACACATTAGAAGAGTATGAGCATTCCCCAGATGTTACAAAAGCCACACTGCAACCTCAGGTTAATTTATGGTAGGTAAACATCACCTAAATATTTACATTGCCCCATGTTTGACAAACATCCTGCATAAAATTTGATAAGCAAGCTTGCATATGGGATATTTTCCATACCACAATTTCTTTTTCTATACAAGAGCAAATGTAATCCTTTCACCAAAATTTGCAAACAGCTAACTTCAGTGGTGGAGGAAACACATGTGTAACATCACTGTGATGCATTGTTAGACTACAAATGGATCCGAACTAACACACGAAAAGAAAAATAACTAATTTATATAATGACTTTCACAAACACAGAACACTCAAGTACTTTACACCAATGAGGTAATTTTGAAATATTATTGTAATGTAAGAAACAACATGTATGTTGCAACAGGTTCAATCTAAAAGTATAATCTATGCATGTTGCAGCATGAAGCTACCAAATACTAATGGAATTAGATGCAGCCCAATTCTATTTTGTATTCCAAAGCCTCTCAAAGACCCACAAAGTGGTATATAACCAATTATTCAAACACACTTTTATTGCAGAATATCAAACATTTTTCAACTGCCCCCCCATATACTTACCTTGCAAGCAGAGTGACTGCACCTGCCACAACTGGAGATGCCACACTCGTTCCCGAAAGTGAGCGGCAACCACCCTGCATACCAGAACCTCGGACACCAGAGCCATAAGTCACAATATCTGGTTTCATTCTTCCATAGCCACCAGGAAGCTCCTGTTGAAAAAGGAATGGAAGAGAAAATAATCGATGGGCATTGAGCTGACTGGAACCCAAGTTCTGAAGTTAGAAATATGTTTAAACTCATACTTGCAACCAAGTTTGAGACAGAAATTTAAAAAAAAAACACCTCTATCAACTGGTTATTGTTGCACAGCGAGTAGGCAATTAAGTGCAAGTGACCATTCAGTATACTTTTCACTGCATTACTAACTATCCAATGTAAAGTTTAGTTTTTAGTTTAACTTTAGGAACCTACTTGAAGTTGCTGCTTCAAACAGGAAACTGTTATAACTGAAACAGCTGATACCAGGAAAGAAAAACTGCAAACCTGAGCTTAATTTTCTTTACTTTTTTGTTTAGGTTGGTTTAAGAATTGAACATATCTTTGATCAGTCTAATTTTGCTTCTCACCATTTCTGTTGTATACCATTACACATTAGTCCATCAAATACAAGACTAGTAGTTCAATGCATTCTGCAATTTAACTTGTGAAAGAATATGGGTGTTAAACCTTATTAAAGTGAAGTGAAATTACCAAACATGAAATATTTCTGGAAAAATACATTTTCACTCTTGGCTATATTTCAACTCTATATCAAACTCTTAAAAGGATATCAATGCCAAGAAGCATTACAAACAGATTAGTAACCTGTGCCTGAGCTGGTTCTGTTATCACCAAGTACGGTACATACTGAATTATTTCATGACCAATGACAACTAAGCAATAAATGTTACTTAGAACACCCGTTGGATGGGGGTTAGCTCCTCTGTTACAGGTCACCTCCTTAAAAATAAAACCTTGTCCATGAATTACTTCCCCTTAGTTGAAAGATTTAAAGTCACAAAAACTCCAATCATCATGGCATGTCCTAATCTTGTGTTCTGAATGATACCCTGTTCAAACTAAATGGTTCAACATAGTGGTATTTTTTTAAAATCTGAAATCAAAGATCCAAAGTGATGCCAACATTTCAAAAGACCTGTATCATCTGCTAGAAAACAAAACAGTATCCCAATAAATTATACTTGTGTGACAGGAGCTCTTGAAGTAACTTTAAACCTTTGGAGATTTGTAATTTTTTAAAAATGACAACAAGCACCCAAAAGGATTGAATCTGTTGACAGAATAAAAAAAGGAAAAATAAATGGAAATACTCAGCAGGTTTGGCACTGTTTGTAGAAAGAAACAAAACTAATGTTCAGATCAACGACAGGACTTTCATCTCCAGTGCAGAAAATAACTGGAAGCCTTGATAGCAATCAAAGAATAAGTGTTAATGTTTAATTCACCACTTGGTTCTCCACTTAGTTTCAGGAAATTCTGAACAAATATAATACAAATAGACTTCGTGTCAGGGTGAGGTCACACTAGGGCACAGCTTTCCATTATAGCCTTATCCTCTATGAGATACAAGGCTCAGTTATAAAAGTATCAGCAGTTGTGTTGATAAAATTTCACAAATACAGGATCCAATAAATGTCTGTCACATCCTGAACAAATTTTAAAAAAGTGATTAGTTACTTTAGAGGTAGAACAGAAGCAAACAAGCTGTATTACTCCAGTATTCATAAGGAGAGAGAAAAAATTACAAAGCATTCCATCGAGCAGGGGCATCAAACCAAAGCCAAACTTGGTCGAGAGAAACCACCTTAGGGAGAGGTCTCAATTCTTCCCCAAAAGTGAAACCCAGCAGTGCAAAAAAGATATTATCTTGTTCCTCAAATGGGCTGTTCAGGAACACCTTTTGCACAAAATTTCGAATGGTACAATTCAATAGAAATAGTGTTGTAACATCAGCTTCACCTTTATGCAATAAACAACGTATCACTGCAGATCAAACTGAATCAACACATACACAACACCAAAGCTTCAGAAACGTGCCTTACCTGTGAAACTCTTGCTCAGCCTAGTCACTAGGAGTTGGTCATTGGTATGCAAAAATCCAAATACTGAGAGAAGGCTGTTGCATTTGTCTAAGACTGTAGACACTAAACTCTCTCTTTAGCCTTGTATTGTTAATCACTTGGGTTAATGTTACAAATAAATCATTAAGCTGGCATCAACTGCATTCCGCTGTCATCCAGAGTTGCAAGAGGGTGAAATACAAATGATGCTACAACTTACCCAAGTAGTCATTCCTCTAGATGAGAATCGAGCCATGTTGTCTTCAAAGTCAATTCCACCCACACCAATTACATCCATCTGATCGGCAGGATTATTGAGGGTGCTGGAAAAGGCCAAGGCAATACAATCATTGCAAACAAATAATGCTGCTGAAAGTTTCAACAAATTGAGAATATTTTCGAAGGGTTCAATTTCTTCTCTTATGTTCTATAAAAACAGCTGGTTTATAACAATGTAATGTCAGTCTATCATGTGACAGCTATTCCACAGTTTCTGGATTAGAGTTGCTGGAAAAGCACAGCAATTCAGGCAGCATCCGAGGAGCATTGACGTTTCGGGCAAAAGCCCTTCATCAGGAATACAGGCAGAGTGCCTGAAGGGTGGAGAGATAAATGAGAGGAGGGTGGGGGTGGGGAGAAAG
>NC_057726.1:57803237-57832477 GCF_004010195.1 Chiloscyllium plagiosum
GGCTAATGTTCAAAAACATTTCTGGTGGCCTGGATGCACAAAGATGGGGTTAACTTTCACTGTACATGGATGTGGAAAGCTCCTTTGGGGCCTTGGATGGAGGTGAGGGAGGAGGTGTGGGCGCAGGTTTTACAGTTCCTGCGGTGGCAGGGGAAAGTGGCAGGATGGGAGGGTGGGTCGTAGGGGGGCGTGGACCTGACCAGGTAGTCACGGAGGGAACGGTCTTTGCGGAAGGCGGAAAGGGGTGGGGAGGGAAATATATCCCTGGTGGTGGGGTCCGTTTGAAGGTGGCAGAAATGTTGGCGGATGATTGGTTTATGTGAAGGTTGGTAGGGTGGAAGGTGAGCACCAGGGGAGTTCTGTCCTTGTTACAGTTGGAGGGATGGGGTCTGAGGGCGGAGGTGCAGGATGTGGACAAGATGCGTTGGAGGGCATCTTTAACCACGTGGGAAGGGAAATTGCGGTCTCCAAATAAGGAGGCTATCTGATATGTTCTGTGGTGGAACTGGTCCTCCTGGGAGCAGATACGGTGGAGGCAGAGGAATTAGGAATACAGAATGGCATTTTTGCAGGAAGTAGGGTGGGAAAAGGTGTGTGAAGGCTGGGGAATCAGTATAGACCTACATTAAATCCTTTGCAATTGATCACCATTGTGCTGGCAAGTAACTGTGTGTGGTTAAGCAATACTGGAATTACGCCTGAAAAGATATCCCTCAAGCTTCAGTAGTGACCCTTCTCAAAGAAGGCACGAGCTATAAATTGCATCAACAGACAGCTCAACATTAGGTTTCAGATGCCATGGGAGAAACAACCCACAAGCAGTCACTTGGAAAACTTTGCAATTCATCTCCATGATCAACAAGAAGATTCTGTGCGAGATATCCAACTGTGAGTCAGTCATATTAGGTACTTACTTGCACCAAAACTTATCATTCATTCATGTCTATCCAAATCCTCAATGCCTACTTGAGTATCTTTCACATTCTCAGGTCATGCAAAGTCTAAGTCTGGAAAATTCACATCATCCAAAACTATGCTGAGCAGTCTACATATAAAATGTTCCATAACACCATAGATTCACTGCTCCTTCAGCAGCTTTTGTTTGTGGGCAAGAGAGCAGAAGAACTGGCCTGCTCCTCCTGGATTTGAAATCTTTAATCTGCTCCCTCTTTTAAGATGAGACAGAAGAAGGAGTTTTACTTAAAAGTCTCATTCAGAACACAAATACTCCAACATTACAGCATCTCTGAAACTGCTGTAAATATGCTAAATTCTCCAGTGTGGAATTGAACCCATAATTTCTAAAATGTATTGAGAAACCTGGTACTGAGCAAGGCTACTCCAACTGTCGCTACTGAAGTTATAAACTCACAAGTAAAGGGTTCGTGTTTATTTGCTGCAAATTTTCTGTCCAATTTTCCTTCATGCAGTTGATTGAAATTACTGTACTTCAATTAACAGAAGAGTCATTAAATAGCACCTGCAGATAGCTAAAAGAAAAGCTTTCAGCTAGTCAGAAGAGTCAGGGTTAAAGGATGGAATCCGAGAGAGTAGGATCATGGTTCTTGGGGAAAATTTGGATTGGAAACCTGAAGCAGAAAAAAATGTTCTTACACTTATTTGGAAAGGAAAGGATTGATTAGGGATAGTCAACATGGCTTTGTGTGGGAGAAATGGTATCTCACAAACTTGATTGAGTCTTTTGAAGAAGTAACAAAGAGGATTGATGAGGGCAGAGCGGTAGATGTGCTCTATATGGACTTCAGTAAGGCGTTCAACAAGGTTCCCCATGGGAGACTGGTTAGCAAGATTAGATCTCATGGAGTACAGGGAGAACTAGCCATTTGGATACAGAACTGGCTCGAAGGTAGAAGACAGAGGGTGGTGGTGGTGGAGAGTTGTTTTTCAGACTGGAGGCCCGTGTCCAGTGGAGTGCCACAAGGATCGGTGCTGGGTCCAATACTTTACATAATCGATTTGGATGTGAACATAGGAGGTACAGTTAGTAGGTTTGTAAGTGACTCCAAAATTGGAGTGTAGTAGACAGTGAAGAAGGTTACCTGAGATGACAATGGGATGGGCCGAGGAGTAGTAGTTGGAGTTTAATTTAGATAAATGTCAGGTGCTGCATTTTGGAAAGCAAATCAAGGCAAGACTTATGCATTTAATGGTAAGGTCCTGGGGAGTGTTGCTGAACAAAAAAGACCCTGGAGTGCAGGTTCATAATTCCTTGAAAGTAGAGTCCCAGGTCAACAGAATAGTGAAGGCAGCGTTTGGTACGCTTGCCTTTATTGGTCAGTGCATAGAATATAGGAGTTGGGAATACGGTGTCCAAATCCGGTCTCCCTTCAAAAAGAAGGCTGTTGTGAAACTTGACAGGGTTCAGACACGATTTACCAAAATGTTGCCAGGACTGGTAGGTTTGAGCTATAGGAAGAGGCTGAATAGGCTGGGGCTATTTTTCCTCGAGCATTGAAGGCTGAACTTTAAAGTGAGGGGAAAAAGATTTAAAAGGCACCTAAGGGGGAACTTTTTCATGCAGAGGGTGGTGCTTGTATGGAATGAGCTGCAAGAGGAAGTGGTGGAGGCTGGTACAATACAACATTTAAAACGCACCTGGATGGGTATATGAATAGGAAGAGTTGAGAGGGATATGGGCCATGTGCTAGCAAATGGGACAAGATTAGTTTAGGATTTCTGGTCGGCATGGACTAGTTGGATCGAAAGGTCTGTTTCCATGCTGTACATCTCTATGACTCTATGTCACTTCTGCTGATTAGAGACAATCTTGCATCTCAGATTTCAAAATTTTAAACTTCAGCAAATGTGATAAGACAACATTTTTGGTCACTTCCCAGCTCTGGAAGCGTTTCCATATCACAAATGGATCTAATTTTACAAATGAATTCACAACATGATCTACAAGCGACTTTTGGACGTTAACAATTAAACAGAAGACTACAGCAAGCGTATCCAACAAAAGCAAGACACAAACTTTTGCTGACTTTATAAAGACCAATTATTTCAATAAACAGAATCCCTGCCTCAGGAGCTCCTGCGAAATGCGGGTCAGATTTCACAGGCCCAAACTGGATTCAGTCATAATTCAGCCATTTTATATTCTGTGAATGTTGTGAGGTCATACTTAATGACTCACTGAACATCTTCACTCACCTTTCTGACACTAATCTGCTCCACCCCTCAACCTCCTGACCTCAACATTCAAAATTCCAATTCAAAAACTATTCAGTAATTTTTTTTAAAAATCACAGAACATAATGAAATATCACTGCATGGGCTGTGAGAGGGTTTACAGCATCATTACTCAAGACAACAGGGTGGAGGAGAGTTTGGTGAAAAGTGCCATTTAAGAAGTATAATTAACGTGTTAGAGTCATCTACTGCCTGAAGAATTAAAACAGACAACACAACCCACGTACTTATACCAATTGCGTCACATTTAGGGTGTGGAATATGATCAAAATTCACATTTCCTCATTTCTGACCAAGCAATTAAATCTACAGATAATATTAACAGAAGGTTCATTTTCTTGGTTCTAGACACACACAAAAAATGTGCCATGCTGTCCAAAATATGATTTTTGTTTAATTAACCAATGATGCACAGGCAGAAGAAGTTTTCCATTCTGACTGCAGATCTGGCTGCCAAATATTTATCTCATCCACTTGAACAATAGTAGTTCCATACATTTTGCTTCCCAGTAGTTAAAATTCAGGTGTCCATTACTTTTTTTTGTTTTAGCAACATGCTTGAACAGAAACATTAAGGTCAAGAAAACCAAACTCACCCATAAAGGGGGCCATCATTACCAATTGCAGAGACCATGATCACTTTATTAGCTGTCAGCTCCCACACCTATAAAATCAAAGATGTTTGTCAAATAAACTTTAAACAGCAAATTTATCTCTATCGTTCAAAGATGTTTTACTACTAGCTCTTCACAATACTATCCGCACCAGATTTATTTCTACAAGAGGCACAAATTAGCCAAAACATTAAAAAAAGTAGTGTTAAAAGATAATACACATTCACTAAAAATTAAACTTTTACATTTTTAGGTAGGAGAAAATATTTGGAAAACAGAAGAGAAAGAAACTGAACAGTTATCTTTTAAAAACCTAACGTTATTGGAGTTGAATAAGATTATTGTTGTATTAAACTTACTGCTGATATCTAGATATGTGGCAAGGTTTTACTTCAGTACCAGGGTGTGAACTGAAAGCATTATTGTGTCAAGGCGCCTACAGGTTTCTTGAATTTGCCAGTACTCCAAAGATTAATTGTTTCAGTACAGGAACATTCAAAAGGATAAATCAGGATGGAAAAATACTCTAAACGTTATTTAAATAATATTAAGAAAATACACAGACATTGTCTTTATGTGCACAGTCAGATCAGGCTACTGACACAAACATCTTCAGAAAATATATCACAATTAGGACTTCATGCCAGATAAAGAGAGTTAATTGTTTGAGAACAGAAGTCTTTTAAATGCACTGAATTACACATCACAGAAACAGGATATTCAGTAGAATGAGTCAAGTCTACTTTCTCGTCCCATATCAGAATAACCCTCTCTTCCCTTCTCCTCTAAGTGGTTCCATAACTAGTGCTAACCACATTGAGATAGGTATTTCCACATTCTTAACTGTAATGATGTTTCCTGAGTAATTCTGAATTTTCTGTTTGATTTTTGGTGACTCTCTTATGTCGAGAGATCATTCCCACTCAAGGAAACTCTGCAACTACGTTATCAAAAGCTTTTAATAATTTAAAGACTTCATGAGGCGAGCTCGCTTCATTATTCATTGGTGAATGTCTAAAGTCATCCTTGCACATATTCTTTGCACTGTCTCCACATAAGTGACGAGATTATATTAAGACTGGCATTGTATAATGTAATAGGATTCATTAATAACCTCAAGGCTAGGCAACTTGATCCAGCTGTGATCACAATAGGTTTTAATTCACTCATGGGATGTGGACATTTTTGACGGGGTCAGCATTCATTGCCTGCCCGTAGCTATCCTTGAAATTATACTTTATACCACCATGTCACATTACCAAGGGGGCACAGAATTCAAGTTACATAAAGAATATTCATCTGGCAAATGAAATTGCACACTTAGCAGATAATAGGCAAATGAAAGACAAATGGTCATGAGAGAAGCCATGTGTTTAGAATGAAAAAGTTCTATCTACTCTAGAACCCCCCACATCAAGTCTCCAGCAAACCCAACATGTCAAATGTGCTCAGTTATGTGGTATATACAAAACATTTTTCTTGCATAAACTCTGCAATACAAAAGACACGGTATATGGCCTCAGAAAGTAAATACTGCACAATTAAATCAAAAACTTAATGCGAATAGTGAATGACTTTGTCCACCCATCTGTCATTCAAACCTACCTTATCGACAAAGGGATGATCCATGAAGTCTGGTCCACCTATGCTGAGGTTCAGTACATCTATCTTCTTCAAAATTGCATAATTAAAGGCATCCAGGAACCAAGAGGTGTAAGAGACCTAGTTAAAAACAAAATCAGAACTACTTATTTCCATAACTTACATTACTTCCACAGTAAAACACTAGGTATCTTTTCCTTTACTTCACAAATTTATCTCCCTACTTCAACTGTTGCTCAATAGTCAGTCAAAATAACAACCAAAAGAACAGGTGGATGCTGGAAATCAGAAACAAAATCAAATTGCTGGAAAAGCTCAGCAGGTCTGGCAGCATCTGTGGAGAGAAATCAGAGTTAAAAAAAACAACTTGTCAAATGACAAAAAATCATGAACAATTTCTTGTAACAAGTAAAACTCAAATATAAATTCATACAAGACAACGATAATTTAGCATTCACTATTTGGTGAATTGGCCATACTAAAAATTGCCCGTAGTGTTAGGTAAGGGGTAAATGTAGGGGTATGGGTGGGTTTCGCTTCGGCGGGTCGGTGTGGACTTGTTGGGCCGAAGGGCCTGTTTCCACACTGTAATGTAATCTAAGTCTAATCTAATTTTACTTTGAAAATGTGAAAAAAATTAGTCATTTTATTAAGAATCGAAACCAACAGCCTCAGCTCAATGGGATCTGAACTACATTTCTAAAAGATAATCCAATGCACCACCGCTAAAGAAACAGCATTTAGGATAGAGGCATACTGAAGTTCCATGTGTGTGTTTTGGGTTCACACAAAATTGAAGCTCTCTTCTGCTGTAGGCAGTTTGATATTTTTTAAAAAACAACTTGTCAAGTGACAAATAAAATCAAGAACAATTTCCTGTAACAAGTAAAACTCAAATATAAATTCATACAAGACAACAACAATTTAGCATTCACTATTTTACTTTGAAAATGTGAAAAAAACGAGTCTACAAATGGATAGTTACTAACCTTTGGGGGATAAACCGAAGTGTATTTCACTAACAAATTTGAATTTAAGACAGACATGTAGCTTGGAGTTAGAGAGTTTCCTCCCACCGATCAACTGCTTGCAATCATTACTCATTTTAAAAAGTCATACCAAACATCTTTCAAAATTAAATACAATGAAGGCGACTGGCCAGAAACTGAACCAACAAGAAACAGGTGGCAGACATGCTATACTCAATATTTTATGTTCATTTACCACTTCCTCATATGTGAATAGCTAATATCATATAAATAAAAAAAAAATGACACAAAGTCTAATCCACTGATATCAAGATGTCAGTTGAGTTGCTCTTGCTGTCAAGTTATCCTGGGAATATCAGGGTGAAGAATCAAGCCCATATATCACAGTACGATTTCAGAATAGATTGTACAGGCATGTACTTCAAAGTCAACATTACATGTGGAAATAGACTTTTTTTTTATTCTTCCTCACTTTTTCTTTCTTCCTTCGCGTTGCAGATTTTACCTAAAAATCCAAACAGGTAACTTCCATAAACTCCAGCAACGCCCTGTTAATTAGATAATGTTAACAAGATATAGAAGACACCTACTTAGCTCAAACATCCAAAAAGAAATTGCCACAAACCTGCATCTCCAAAATCACAAGTCAAACATTTATAATTATCTTAGGCATCGATTAGACTATTCTACACTGAAGCACTTGCCATTCATGGATCACCAAGTGAAGAATACACTTATGAGCCCTAAACCAACTCCGGCCCCCAGTAGCAGACAGAGTGTGACAGAGGAGGGTAGCTTTTTGAACTGGAGGCTTGTGACCAGCTGTGTGCAGCAAGAATTGCTGCTGGGTCCACTATTTTTTGTCATTTATATGAATGATTTAGATATGAATTATAAGATGAGTGGTTCCTAAGTTTGCAGATGACACCAAAATTAGTGATATAGTGGACAGCCAAGGAGGTTACCCAGGTCCTTCATCAGATGGGCTGATGACAGTCAGATGAAGATTACTTTTGATAAATGTAAGGTGCTGCATTCTGTTAAGGAACTTGTATACTTCATGGTAAGGTCCTGGTGAGTATTGCCAAACAAAGAGATCCTGGTGTGCACTTTCATCGTTGCCTGAAGATGGAGTTGCAGGTAGACAGGGTAGAGAAGATAGTTTTGCCTTTTCTGGTCTATGTATTGAGTATAGCAGTTGGGATGTCACATTGCAGTCATACAGGACATTGGTGAGGCGACTTTTGGAATACTGCACTCAATTTTGATCTCCATGCTATAGGAAAGATGATGTGAAACCTGAAAGCGTAGAGAAAAGATTTATAAGGATGTTGCTGGGACAGGTTTGAACTGCAGAGGCTATTTTCTCTGAAGTGTTGGAGGCTGAGGAATGATCTTTTAGCGGTTTATAAAATCATGAGGGGAAGGATAAGATGAATAAACAAGGTCTTTCTCCGGATGGTAGAGAGTCCAAAACTAAAGGGCATAGATTTAAGGTGAAAGGGGAAAGATTTAAAAGGAACCTAAGTGGCAACCTCTTCACACAGTGTAGTGCATGTATGGAATGAACTGCCAGAGGAAATGATGGAGGCTAGTACAATTACGATATTTAAAAGGATGGGTACATGAGTAGGAAGGTTTTGGAAGGACATGGACCAAAATTTGGCAAATGGGACTAGGTTAATTTAGGATATTTGGTCAGCATGGACGAGTTGGACCGAAGGATATGTTTCCGTGCTGTACATTTCTACGACTCTATAAATACAAATGAATAAAACCACAAGTTCTTTTAGATCTTATTTTAAGTAACGCCACTTTAACACCGGGGATGCACACACAGCATTTTTTTTCATTTTAGCACTGTTCCACTCCAGACTAAAAGTGCATGTGACACGATCAATGCCATTTTCAATGGCTGCTTCCATCACTTTCCCAGTAGACAGAAAGAACAGAAATCTACTCAGAAGTAACTGAACATTCATAATTTGCCCATTCTCCAACACAATTCAGAGCTGCTACTTAAATACTGCCAAGACATTTTCTACTATCTCGTGTATTGTATACTTAACAGATATTTTATATCATAAAACAAATTGAGAAGGGAGCCCCTCTCCTCTCAAATCAAATCTAAGGGGTGGCACAGTGACTCAGTGATTAGCACTGCTGCCTCACAGCGCTACGGACCTGGGTTCGATTCCAACCTTGGGAGATTGTCTGTGTGCAGTTTGCACATTCTCCCAGAGTCTGCGTGGGTTTTTGCCAGGTGCTCCGGTTTCCTCCCACAGTCCAAAGATGTGCAGGTTAGGTGAAATGGCCATGCTAAATTGCCCTTAATGTTCAGGGATGTGTAGGTCAGCTGCATTATTCAAGAGGTAAATGTGGGATGGTGGGGTGGGGGAAGAGGGCCTGGATGGGTTGCTCTTCGGAGCGTCGGTGTGGACTTGTTGGGCCGAAGGGCCTGTTTCCACACTGTAGGGATTCCAATTCTAATAATGTATTAGCTTAGTTAGGAACTTAAGCCTCCCTTTAACTTTTCAAAAGAATCACTTTTAAATATGCAGTTAAATAGAAAGAGATGAGGATACAACAGGTTAGCAATTATCCAATAATATAACTCAAGAGTACTCACCTCACTGACGCACACACAAATTGGCAAAGCTAAGACATTGTCCTTAACAAACCCAAATGAATCTGCATACCAAATGCAAATGGCAGGCCAAAACCATTTTACAGCTGTTCAAGATATGCATGCAGTAAAAACAAAGCCAACGTTTCATGATGACAAATGAGATGAACAATAAGAAGTATAAGTACTGTTAAAACTATTAGATCATTCAAATATACCAATACAATCTACTTAGGGTTCAAAAGTCAAATAATCAGAATGTACCTAATATTTTGAATATTATAACTGCATAAATAAAGTACACCCCAATACAAATTTGCTCTGTAAAAGCAAATTCCTCTGGCCATTGTCCAACAGGAAAACGGATAATAAATAACCAGTCAGTCGTGAAGTATTTCAAACCTTATACACACTTTGATCTGACCAGTAGTTCCTAAGAAATAGGAACCAGTTTTAGGATACTTAGCAATGCAAAAAATCATACTCTGCTTCTCTACTGATAAACGGGCAATTAAGTAACTTGATGCCTATGCGTTTACCCATGTTTAAGTCTGCTTCACTAATTTCTCTCACGAGGCTTTACAAATTTAAGATTTTGGACATCACAGAACTAAACAGATTGATAACGTCACATTCTAGACATCCATAAACAAGACATGTACTTCGAAAGATCCAGCCAGGTCAAACAATTGGTCTATCCACCCTGTAGGACGAAATGGTTTGTTCATATTAAAAACAGACTGTTTTTGTACGACCACAGTAAAGAAGTGTTCAGTAGCTTAATCACCAAACTTGCTAAGGAAACTCTCTATGCATTATCTTGTCAATGCAGATAAATCATCAGATGAACTATTCACTTGTGATATGTAGCAAATAACAACATTGTACAAATTTGGATAACTGCATGATTAGCTTTAACTTATGTTCTGATTATTATTCTATAGTGACAAGAAAATTTAGAAGATTTTCTGTAGCATTAGTAATAATAACAATTACAATTTCTTCTGCAGCAAAGATCACTTTGCAAACTTTTCCTGAAACCCATTCCTCATAATAACAAGGTCAGAGGAGAATGAAAAGTGAGAACACGTTACCTGATTGTTCGTAAAGACTCTGAAAATGTGCAACTCTGCATCTGGTGCCAACCCCTGACATTCTCGCATGCTGGCAATCACTCCTGCAACAAACGTCCCATGCCCTAAGCCTAACATCAACAAAAAGCAAAGAAAGATATAGTTTCAAGGTGGATGAAATACTATCAGCAATGAATATCTTCTCCCATTTGATATGTTCAAATGCAGGAAAATTGTTTCTTCCTTTTCCTTACCATAACTAAAAAGAACTTAAATCTTCAAAGAAGAAATCTCAAAATGTAATGCTCAATGATGGGACAGACGTAGCATCACAGTATTAGACCCTAACATGAAGTCATTTCTTATCCAAGCATAGCTTATTGCAGAAAGAGTAGAACTCTGAATACCCCACAATTCTGTCTGAGACCTCTTTGCAGATTCTATCCACGGAGGAATTTGCCACCTCTCAAGTCAGCAAACACTGCAGCAAAGACCCCTCCCATTCTTTTCATACAAATTTACACATTCAAAAGGCAAATTTAAACAGAATTGAAACAAACAGATGCAATGAAGACATAACTAAAATATTGAAAATTATATTTCTTCAGGCACGTGTCACTTGTGTTACAACGCAAATGCCTTGCAATACCAACATGAAATATAGTAGCCACTTGGTCAAAGAAAGTTACTGCACTATAAAGGTGATGATGCTTTCTGTTAGTTAATTAATTAGTCTATGTATTAGAACAAATTAAAATGCACACCATCTCCTTAATAATGCCTGGCAAGCCATCATTGACAAAACGCTTACAATCAAGAAGCATACATGTCATGCATTTTCAAAGCGAGATGGGAATATGAAGTTACCTCCCCAGAAAACTGTTAAAGCTACTGACCAGCCTCTTGAAAAGTTTCAATCAACACATACAGCAATAGACCAGCTGAGCAAAGTTCAAGTTTACAGAACTATTTCTCAGTTAGTTCAAGAACAGAACTATTTTCAGCATAAAAAGTGCAGATCAAAATGTTGTAACCATTCAATAGTTGCAACAATTGCAAGAAAATTACTCATCTGTCTTTTTCATATTTGGATGTAGAGCAATATAAATGATAGCCCAGCCTGCACCACTGTCTCAGAAGAATTTGCAATATCAAGCCGGCAGCAGGAAAACCATTCTCCATTTGGAAAATAACTTCCCAATAAATGATGGTTCTGCTGAATAAAATGTAATAGCAAGTGACTGATTACAGCCACTGACAATAAAAACCTAATGATCTATAATTACATTGAGCTGCGTTCTCATACAGAAACTTGGATTTGTGTGTTATCTGAAATGCTTTTTTTCAGGCTATCCCTACTCTGCTGTGGATCCTGAGTACCTCAAAGATCTTTGCATTTTTTTTTAAACAAAATACAGTCTTATCCTCTTTATTCACATGTACAGTAGCCTGGAATTTGACAATGGGACGAGAATACCAGATCTGAGCTTTCAAACTCAGGTTGTAGAATTAATTTGATTGAACTTGGTAGTTTAGGGTAATCCAAGAAAACTTAACTGTGAAAACTGCTGGATAGTCATTAATGTCTTTCACGGAAAGGAGCTTACCATACTTATCTCACCTGTCCCATTGTGACTCAAGCCCCAGACTGTGGTTGACTTCTTGTTGCTCATGGAGCAACTTAGAGAAAGCCAAGCTGTACTGGCTTGGTTTTTTTTAAAACCCAATTCTGAAGCTAAATTATTTCAAGTCATTCCATTCAAATGATATGTTATTTCAGTTTTTAATCACTAAACCTCCTTGTTATTCATGGTGCCAAATTAGATGGCAACCAATTATTTTAGCTTCAACGATTTTGAAGTTATCGCTTTAAAAGAAACTGCAATAGTGCTTATTTTTTAGATATTTTAATGCAGAACTTAACTAAATCTCTCCAGTCAGGTTTAAAAAAGTTAAGTAAAACAAACCAAAAATACTGGTAGAGAAATAAATTTATGCAGCACCTTTGAGCAGATTTAGCACAATTCCCTCAGAGAAGGCAGCCCCACAGATCATGCATATAATGGCCATGACGTTGTCTCTCCAAAGCTAAGTTTATGCAGTTAGGATGGAAGTGACGTTTATGTTTACTTCTACTAAATTTGTAGTAATTTGGGAAAGGTGAGGAAAGCAGCTCTGGGCCATCCAGTTAGTATATTTTAGAAGCTTACAGTTTTCATTCAAATTTTAATTCTAGTTTATGAATATCACGTCTTGTGTTGCGTCATTGGGCATGTTGTTTTGAGAAGTTGGCTATCACTGTTCTTAATTGCTCTTTGACTAATCTGAATAAAATCTCAACTTACATTTATATAGTACTGTTTGTGCACAGAAAACTTTTCAGAACACTTCAGAGATTAAAGGACTACAATGAAAACCAACCACTTGGAAATAAGAGAAATAGGATGCAAGAGCAGAAAACTCTGTTCCAAAGATATATTTTTTAAAAAGACACTGGTGTGAGTATTTTTAAAAGAGGACATAGATTATAATAGATAAATATTACTCAATCAAATACTGAAAGAATTTAGAACCTGTTCATCAGAATTGAAAGCTTAGAAAAAGCTTGCAGTGAACAGGAACTCCATGCACTCTTCCACAACATCCTGAGGAACGAGGGCATAATAATCCACAGCAAGCAAAATGTAGGATGGCAGGGTGAAACAAAAATAAACAAAAAATGGATTTGCTTTTTTTATGCCTCTGCAGATACTCAAATTAAATCTCAGATTGTCAATGCAGATGAATAGTCCTTACCCAATGGTATTAGGTCTTTACATTTTTCATAAAAATTATCTGGGGATAGATACATCATATAAAGCAATACATATTGAAAATGTTTTTGTAATGTTTGTAAAAATCTTATGCACACATCTAAAACAGCTCACAATAAGAAAACATATATTGAAAGATAGATTTACTCCAAACACTTCTTCACATCCATAAGCCTGTGATACATGTTTTACATAATTCAAGTGTACATACCATCATCTAAAGTTTTTTCATTGGTCCAATTTGTCCTCTCTTTCACATTCTTGAAGTGGGGATGTTTTTCACTGAGTCCCGTATCAAACACTGCTACTTTCACACCAACACCTGGAAACATGATCAAAATCCAAACTGAGTCTACACACAGTTATAGTCAACTACACAGCAGGTCATATTCAAATACGAACCTTTTGCTTCAAAAACCGATTGCCCCACTTTGCACACTCAATAACTTTAGCTCAATGGCTGTAGGTGGGAAAAGGTCATATTTCTACCCTCTGTGGTCTCTAAATAATACAGCTCAAAAACAAATGAACAGAATTAAATTGTGAAGGAAGAACTGACTGGTTTTTGGTGCATGCGCAGACCCTGTTTTTTTTTTAAAGAAACAGAACCACCCATAGCATTCTTTCCAGAATGATGCCAATTTTCTTCTCACGTTTTGGTAAGCCCCATCTTTTGTGGTAGAATTTGTCAAAGCAGGATAAGAATTTTCAAAACAGGCTGTTATATATGGATTGATAGGATGCCTACTCAGTAAGACGCAAGCACTTAAAAAAAATTTGTTTCAGTTTTGTCATTTAAAGCATCGACCAGGTAGCGAAGACTTTGAAAGAAGAGTTGAATAATTGTAGCAATGTTGAATTAACAGCATGAGGGAGGTCCATGTGTTCTGGTAAGTACCTTTTTAAACTGGTTTTATTTAAAATTCCAAGCAATTATGGCCTTGATGCAACATATAGTTACAATGCTATTGTTTGTGATTTCCTGTTGGACACCAACCACACTCAACTTGACTGCTTCTTTAGTCTAGTAATCTGCCCAAGGTTACATTAGGATCTACATCAAAGACATGACTACGTATGAATAATTTAGACTTAACACTAATTTTGAAATGTCTCAGCTTAGATAAGCAATATATTATTAACAATGGTAAAGAGAAACAAAAAGAGACCAATTCGGTAGCAGCTTGGAAATAACACTGCCTCTGATGGATATGCAATTTAGTGCAGCCGGGTTTTTTTGTACAACTCCAAAAACTACTGAAGTAACAATTTGAAGATGTGGCTCTGATATTTAGCACAAGACACCCCCTAAAATAAAAAACAAATCTCCCTCCATATTTTCTCCTGAGTTACTTCTTGTCCAATTCATAATTCCAGACTTTAGTACCAATTTGAAGCACAGTGTGCATCATTATCACAGTGCTATGAGGAAATAAGTACATTTGTAAACATAAACACTTTTGGGTTGTAAGTTTGCTTGCTGAGCTGGTTGGTTTGTTTTCAGACGTATCGTCACAATGCTAGGTAACATCATCAGTGAGCCTCCGGTGAAGTGTTGGTGTTCTGTCCCACTTGCTGTTTGTGTGTCTTGGTTTGTTGTGGCAGGTGATATCATTTCCAGTTCTGTTTCTGAGAGGTTGGAAAACAGGATCCAAATCTATGTTTGTTAATGGAGTTCCAGTTTGAATGTCAGACCTCTAGGAATTCCTGTGTGTGTCTTTGTTTAGCCTGTCCCAGAATGGATATGTTGTCCCAGTCGAACTGGTGTTCGTCTTCATCTGTGTGTAAAGATACTAGTGATAGTTGGTCATGTCTTTTGGTGTCTAGTTTCTTGCCTATCTGTCCATTGTAATGTTTGTTGCAATCCTTGCAGGGTATTTTGTGTATGACATTCCTTTTGCTGACTGTGGGTACGGGGTCCTTTAAAGTCACCTGGAGCTGTTTCAGTGTGGTGGTAGATTGGTGGGCCAGCATGATGCTTATGGGTCTTAGTAATAGTCTGATCGTCATCTCTGATATGTCTTAGATGCACGGCAGGGTGGCTAGAGTCTCTGGGCGTGTTGTGTCTTCCAGGTTAAGTCTGTTGTGCAGGAATCAGCAGACTACGCTTAACCATTGTTCCGGAATACGTTGTATAGGTGTTGTTCCTCGGCTTCTCATAATTCATGGGTACTGCAGTGTGTTGGGGCACTTTTAAATAATGTCAGGTAGACGGGCAGGAAACTAGCCACCAAAAGACATGACCAACTATCACTGGTATCCATATACACAGACGTAGAGGGATATCTGTTCGACTGGAACAGGCTAAATAAAGACTATGTGGGAATTCCTAGAGGCCTGGCATTCAAACCGGAACTCCATTAACAAACATTGAACCCCATTTACCAACCTCTCAGAAACAGGACCAGAAATGATATCAGCTACCACAACAAACCAAGACACAAATAACAAGTGGGGCAGAATACCAGTGCTTCACCGGAGGCTCACTGATGAATTTACCTCCCATGGCGACGAAATTCTGAGATCAAACCCACCAGCTCAGCGAGCAAACTTACAACCTGATATAAGACCTGAGCTCCAACCTTCCAAAATCTCAAACCCTTTTGCTTTTGTAGTAGCATCTTTAATAATATTAATAATGGCAAGTCTAACAAGCAAGCAGTCAGACTTTGGTGGTGGGACGGGCAGGGAGCAGTGAAGAGGGGAAAAAAAAAGAGAAATCAGTATAATTTCACTATAATTGGTGATCAAAAGACAGCATAATGTGTAGGTCCATTGTTCAAAGCCTTAAACTTTATCAGCAACACATGCTATTGAACATCCAAACATAATTACATACTTGCACAATCATTTTGGTCATGAAAATAATTGTGAAGCAAAGCCAGTGAGTGCTCAGATTTTAGACCTCGTCAGTCAATTAACAGCTATCCAATTTTTATACAAGTTCCTTGATGATAACACTAGGGTGCTATTGATCCTGCTATGATAGCTTTGGTCCCAAATTTCTGTCTTAGCTTCATCTGAGTCTGGCAAAGAGCATGCTTACTAATTCAGCAAAATAGCTAATAAATTGGATTATGCAAGGCTTTTAGGCATTTTATGAAGAGACGACGTACATGCTTTTATCACATTCTCTGATGTGAACTTCAAGAGGTTAAAATTAATCAACACCATGTTACTAATAAGTCCTGAAATGATGCACAATTATTAATATTAAGCATCCTTCAAACCACATGCAATATAATAATTCAGTATTGCTGGAAACACTTTCCACATGAAACAAATAGTTTTGTTAACAATCACTGTCATCGATGTACAGATAGATCTTATCCAGTGTGTGTCTGCAAAGGTTCAGAGTCCAGGAAGCCACAAGCAATAACAGCATAGACGCCAAAGGCATGGCAGTTCAGATTATATCTGGCTCTAAAGAAAAGGTCACCAGTGTAAAACGGTTCAAAGTATTTCCTAGGTAAAATAGCTACGTTTGTGATTAAATTTAATGTTTTGAAGAATTTGCTTAAATGAGTATAATCAGTCAATTGAAAAGCAATGGGAGAAGCAATATCGGGCGGCACGGTGGCACAGTGGTTAGCACTGCTGCCTCACAGCGCCTGAGACCCGGGTTCAATTCCCGCCTCAGGCAACTGACTGTGTGGAGTTTGCACGTTCTCCCCGTGTCTGCGTGGGTTTCCTCCGGGTGCTCCGGTTTCCTCCCACATCACAAAGATGTGCAGGGTCAGGTGAATTGGCCATACTAAATTGCCCGTAGTGTTAGGTAAGGGGTAAATGTAGGGGTATGGGTGGGTTTCGCTTCGGCGGGTCGGTGTGGACTTGTTGGGCCGAAGGGCCTGTTTCTACACTGTAATCTAATCTAAAAAAACAAGATAAGCTGGTGCAGAAATTTGAGCAAAAGTTGAATGGTACTTGATAGCCCATGAATGTTTGAAGCAAAATATTACAGAAATGCTAGAACCTCAATTATTTGACTATAGGCAAAACACACAACCTTAAGGAACTTAATGCAAAGAGTGATAAATACTTTGAATAATCTGCCAAACAAAATTGCAGTGAAATGACAGTACTGCATTCGAAACACAGAATTTGACTAAGTAGCAATGCTTCTTGAATTCAAGAAATAATGTAGAAAATGTTAAACAATCAGATTTTAGACCTTTGCATTTCAGATATTAGCTGTCACCTAATCTAACGCAAAATCAAGAATCTTAAAATGTGACCTTACACACTGGTGCACATGAAAAGAGTATATCTCATTCTCACATTTGCTTCTCATGGTCTGTTTCATAGAATCATTGAAAGCCTACACAGTATGGGAGCAGGCTATTCAACCTATTATATATACACCGACCCTCAGAAGAGCATCCCACCCACAGCTACCCCTCCCCTACTCCGACAATATCGCTGTAACCCTGTAACCCCATTGCTAATTCACCTAGCATGCACATCCCTGGACATTACGAGTAATTTAGCCTGTCCAATCCACCTAACCTGCACATCCATAGATGACACGCTTGTTGTCATGTGGTACTCTTAATCTTTTTTTAATTTAAAATAGATTTCTTCTGACAAGCGCCTTAAATTTATTCTCAAAATTTAAAAAATCTGAAGTCTAAAATATTTTTACATATGAAGTTCAGGTTCTATTTGAGCTACTTTACTACATTACAAACGACATCGAAGTTTTCCATTAAACAAGACTTGGATAGGTTAATAAAAATTCTTCCTAAAAAATACATTTGAAGCATAATTCAACCAAACTAGTAATGTATATATTTAGTGATCACAGCCATAAATGACAAGCAATCCAAGGAATTAATGGCACCTCAGAAATTGTGGTGTTTTGCTGATAAAGCCATAAAAGAATTTTAGGGACATTTTATGCAGTTTTTACTATTGACAACAAAAATAAATCAGTGCATTTGCTATCAATGGTCATAGGATGACACAAATGCTTATTATACAGAAGGTATTTGCACAACTATAGGTTAAACTTATTTTAAAAGGTTTACCAAAGCACATTTAGATCAGGTTTCACAAAATATGGATAGAGTTCTTGTGAATGTAAATACATTTTGTATAGTTATTGGTTTCCAAATGGTGATTGTTCTGCTATATCGTGACAGTGTGCTCCTCTGCAACCTGACTCAATAGAAAATCGCACTATGGAAAACCCAGTATTACCTGTTCAACAGAAAGTTCTGCAAACATCACCCACAATTCATCAACTGCATTATAGCCAATTCACGCTGGTGAAACACGTGTTATAGAAGAACAGCTTGTATTTAAATCCTTAGCTTTATGGCTATAGCAACTTGCAAAACAACGACTCACTAAAATGCACTTGCATTGCAAAACTGTTCTGACAAAAACTCATCAATATGAAACCTTAAGTGTTTCTTTGTGCACAGTTACGGTCAACCCTGCTAAATCCTTCCAGACTGTTGGCTTTTACTTATGATTTCCAGCATCTTCAACACTTGGTTCTTATAACTCATTCTAACTTGATGGAGGGGACTACACAGCCAGTAAAAGTCATCATCATCATAAATCTCTCCCCCTTAGAATGATATCTAATTAATAGCGGTGTTCCAGAATTGTTTTGGAAAGCAAAATGAATTCAGAGCGTATCCAATTGTAAACACTGTAGGAAGACAGTTAATCCATAAAATCTGCTTCCTTCCAGGTGTTTTCAATTCGACATGATCAAACATGAGGTTGTTCGGCCAGCTACGTGGCTTTACCAACTAATCCTCTACGCACCTGTATGCCCCATCTGCCATAATACATCTGCCTGCAGTGTCTGAGCTACCTGCCGAGGGATAGCCCTCAACAGGCGTCTGCTTGAATGCCTGCCTGTAGCATGCCAGAATCCAGAGCTCAGGGAGAGGCTTGTTCTCCTGAGGGGTCTTGAAGACTGCCACTTCTGTGTCCATCGACTATCATTGCATGGCGCAGCTGAGTCTGCTGCAACAGAAACAAACATACATTTAATGTCTAGTATGATAGGACACATCATTCTGACCTGATCTGCAAAAAAGGCCATTTTTTAAATTCAACTTATTCAAAAGTTTGGAATTAGACCAATTTAAATACTGTTTTAAAGCAACAGGAAAACTGATTTTAAAAATACAAAGATGTAACAGTTTTTCAACATTGTCAAAGAGTGTTTGTTGTTATCTGAATGATGTATTGCAGCATTTCAGCAAGAATTTCAACAAAACCACTCAAATGCAGTTTCTCCATAAATCTCCATCTGCAAAACACTTACTATTTACTTAACCTATCTCTACACCTTTGTAGATAATGTCCACCTCAACATGCTTCCCTATCCATCTTTATGTCATTAGCAAATCTGGCCAAAATACACTTGATCTCCATCCAAGTCATTCATATAGATAGCAAAATTATTGAGGTGCACTAATCCAGGTAATACTCTGCCAGTTAGTTTGCCCTTCTGAATTCAATTCATTTACCATGTCTTCCGCTTCCCGTTAGTTAGCATCTCACCGTAGTCCGTAACCCCTTATTTACCATGGATAATCCACCTAGCTTGCACATCCCTGCTCACTACTGGCAATTCAGCATGGTCAATCCACCTAACCTGCACACCTTTGGACTGTGGAAGGAAACCGCAGCACCCAGGAGAAACCCACGCAGACACGGGGAGAACATGCAAACTCCACACAAACAGTCACCAGAGGCTGGAATTGAACCTGGGTCCCTGGCGCTGTCAGGCAACAGTGCTAAGCACTGAGCTACCGTGCTGCCCTAAAAGCCTCCTGAATAGCCTTTCTTTCTACAACCCCACCATATCAAAATTATTTTGAAAATCGAAATACCCTACGTGTATATATCCCTTTTGATCCACTCAAATAACTCCACAAAATTTGTCACATACTATTTCCTTTTCATAAAAGCACATTGTAATGCAAACAAACACAGTCAATTTTATAAATGTTCAGCTATTAAATCCTTAATAATGGATTCCAGTGTTTTCCCAATGACAGACATTAGGGTAAATAGTTTGTTCTTGCGTACTGTCTCCCTCCTTCCCTGAATAGAAGTGCTATATTTGTAGCTTCCCACAGGGACGTTACCAGAATCTAGGGAATTATAGCAAATTACAACCAATGCATTCTAATCTTTGCAGGCACTTTTTTAAAAAAAAACCTAAAAGGATCTCATGTACAAGTCAGTCTTTAGTCATAGAAATTTGTCCAGTAGTTAGCTTAGTCCTTTATCCTCAAGTGACAGTGATTATTTTAAGTTTTCCCTGCCTTTACACCCTCTGTTTTTCCATTAAAATCAGGGTGCTTTCATGCCTTTCACTGTGAAAACAGATACGACTTTTTTTGTTCAAGTCTCAGACACTTCTTGGTTTCATTATTAAATTCCCCAGTCTCATCCAGCAGGGATCATTTACTTTCTTTTTCATGTACTTGCAGAAGCTCTGTTTTTATGTTTCTCACCTGTTTACTTTTAATCTATTTTTGTTCCTCCTCAGTTCTCCTTTGCTAGTTTCTGAAAGTTCCCAAACTTCTGGTCTATCACTAATTTTTCCAACATTGCACACCTTTTCCTTTAACTTGACACTAGCCCCAACTTCCTTACCTAGAAGTTTCATCCTTCTTGCAATGTAGTTCAGTCTCAATGAAATATATTTTTTAAGCAGTATGAAATACAAACTTCATATCCACCACTGCTCATCTGTCAACTTCTATGCTACGGTTACATAAAATCCTTGTTAGACTCGTCATAAAGTACTGTGAGCAGATCTGGACACCACACCTAAGGAAGGGTGTTTTAGCTCTGGTGTGAGTTCAACACAGGTTTACAAGAATGATACCTGAAATTCAGAGATTAAGTTTGAGGAAAAATTAGACATTTATTCCCTAGAATATAGAAAGTTAAAGGGCTGACCTATTTGAGGTCTTCAGGACATTAACAGGGAAAGACAGGATAGATAAAGGTAAACTATTTCCACTGATTGAAGATTCTCGAACCAGATGTCACAGTGGAAGAATTATAAAGTCATTGTCATCGGCTGAAACATACCCTTCAGTTCAACTGGTCTGTGCGAATCAGATATCCTAAACCGATACAATTCCATTTGGTAGCACTTGATCCGTATCTGCCTAAACTCCTCTTCTTCATATACTCATCCAGTGCCTTTTAAATGTTGTAATTGTACCAGCCTCCACCACTTCCTCTGGCAGTTCATTCCATACATCATCACCCTCTACGTGAAAAAGTTGCCCCTGGGTCCCTTTTAAATCTTTCCTCTCTCACCTTAAACCTCTAGTCTTGGACTCCCCTGCCCTGCATGATTTAATAAACCGCTGAATGGTCACCTTCAGCCTCCTACGCTCCAAAGACAAATTCAAGGGCAATGCTGGAAAGCACTTCTGTACACAAAGAGCAGTGCATGTTTGAAACTCTCTTCCTCAAATGGTACTTGATGCTAATTCAATTGTTTAAATTTAAATCAGAGGCAGACAATGTTTTATTAAGCAAGAGTATCAAGGGAGTATGGGCCCAAGGTGCCATATGGAGTTAGGCCACAGATCAGCCATGATCTTACTAAAGGGCGAGGAGGCGAGAGGAGCTGAATGGTTTATTCCTGTTCTTATGTTCCTATCTCGCTTTTTAACCAACTTTCAAAGTATACTTTAGCTAACTCAGTTTTTAAAATTTTGTAACTGTACTAATATGCAACTACCATTTAGCTTCCATTTAAAACATGCTTCTGACAATTTACTAAGTGAA
Source organism: Chiloscyllium plagiosum (assembly GCF_004010195.1). Classification (NCBI taxonomy): domain Eukaryota; kingdom Metazoa; phylum Chordata; class Chondrichthyes; order Orectolobiformes; family Hemiscylliidae; genus Chiloscyllium; species Chiloscyllium plagiosum. The sequence goes on from NC_057726.1 coordinate 57,824,952, forward strand.
AATAATTCATCAGGAATTTCAGCAAACGAGATTCTCAATTTGCAATATGAAGAATCCGAGATGAATTTAAAGACACTTGATTTAAAAAAAACAATAAAAATAATTTAAACACAAAAGAAAAAGTTAATGAAAGAATGTGAGACTCAAAATGACAACACAGATTAAAAGTCCAATTATCAATGAATAGAGCTAAGTGGGCTCTGTTCAAACTTCCCTTCACAAGTGAAACTAACCTAAAAAGATCCCATTTACATAAATCCTTTTTGAGATTGCAATCCCCTCATTGAGTTTTGTTGGTTAACTCAATTGGTTGGCTTGGAGCAGCACAATGGTCCAGAAGAACTATGGGAATTTTATCTTTACATTTACAGTTGGGTCTGGAATATGTTGTTGACAGCCAATTACTTCTTTTTAATGTGCTACACTGAAATGCAATGTGGAATTCTTACTGTATTGTACTTGACAGAATTAATGACGACATACAATGCTAACATTGCAGATTCCAATGCAGAGATAGACAGACTACACAGGATTTGACAAATTTAAACCTCTCCTGTTGATCAGCAAAGCTTCAGGAGCATTTACAGATGTATCATCAGCTAACTGTGGGCCAGGTGCACACATACAATTGTTCCTGTTATCTTTCTGAAAAATGCTTGGCTGGAAAAGCGCAGCAGGTCAGGCAGCATCCAAGGAGCAGGAGAATCGACGTTTCGGCCTGAAGAAGGGCTTATGCCCGAAACGTCGATTCTCCTGCTCCTTGGATGCTGCCTGACCTGCTGCGCTTTTCCAGCAACACATTTTTCAGCTCTGATCTCCAGCATCTGCAGTCCTCACTTTCTCCTGTTGTCTTTCTGGTCAATATTAACATTAAATTTGAAATATATTTTATCAACTTGCTTCTTTCTTGCCATACACCGTTGTCTCTTTTGTCAGTTAAATAAGTCCAGCCCTCCATCCCATTACAAGACCTTCTCTTTTGCCCTTAACCAATTCAGTACTTTCTTTTAAACCATTAAAATGGCTTGCCTCAGTTCTCATGAAAGATCATTGATCTGAAATTTTAACTCTAAAGGCACTGCTTGTGTTCCGTTTGCAGCACTGTTTTTCTAGTTTTTCCCCGATAGTTGGCAAAATTAAATTTGAGGTATCATCTGCAATTCCTGTAGTTATTGCAAATCGAATCTTTAAACTTGTGGGTTACAGACAGCGGTGAAATCACAAAATTGCTTCCAATCTGGCTCTGTGGCTGATGATCCAAAAATGTAAAGCCACAGCCTGGAAACTTTTTAATCCCACCCTGTGGCCAAATTTTCTTTGCAACTGCAGAACTGATTCTCAAGTCTCTAAAGTCACAAATGCGAGGGTTCAAACTAACAGTAAAGTATAAAATTTAAACAGACTGTCCACATTATTAGCCTTCATCTCTCGAGTATAGGAATTCAAAAGGAATGGATTTTCTGTTGCAATTCTAGCATTGCCTGTCAATTAATTATTGCTCCAAACGCATTTGATGGTCCTTTTCAAAATAAGAATCAAAACAATTTGTTGTATTAATGGTCCAAATATATGCATTCATAAGTATATATTCAGAAAAATAAACTGTCCATGTAGTGCTCCTGAAATCAAGCAATTGGTGATGAAATAGGAGAACAATAATGTATAACCTATATTCGATTCTCAGGAAAGCAAATCTTAGCAGGACTTATACACTTAATGGTAAGGTCCTCGGGTGTGTTGCTGAACAAAGAGACCTTGGAGTGCAGGTTCATAGCTCCTTGAAAGTGGAGTCGCAGGTAGATAGGATAGTGAAGAAGGCGCTTGGTATGCTTTCTTTTATTGGTCAGAGTATTGAGTACAGGAGTTGGGAGGTCATGTTGCGGCTGTACATTGGTTAGGCCACTGTTGGAATATTGCATGCAATTCTGGTCTCCTTCCAAGAGTGATAGAGATGTACAGCATGGAAATAGGCCCTTCGGTCCAACCCGGCCATGCCGACCAGATATCCCAGCCCAATCTAGTCCCACCTGCCAGCGCCCGGCCCATATCCCTCCAAACCCTTCCTATTCATATACGCATCCAAATGCCTCTTAAGTGTTGCAATTGTACCAGCCTCCACCACATCCTCTGGCAGCTCATTCTATACATGTACACCTTCTGCGTGAAAAAGTTACCCCTTAGGTGTCTTTTATATCTTTCCCCTCTCACCCTAAACCTATGCCCTCTAGTTCTGGACTCCCCCACCCCAGGGAAAAGACTTTGTCTATTTATCCTATCCATGCCCCTCAATTTTGTAAACCTCTATAAGGTCACCCCTCAGCCTCCGATGCTCCAGGGAAAACAGCCCCAGCCTGTTCAGCCTCTCCCTGTAGCTCAGATCATCCAACCCTGGCAACATCCTTGTAAATCTTTTCTGAACCCTTTCAAGTTTCACGACATCTTTCCGATAGGAAGGAGACCAGAATTGCACGCAATAATTATGAGGGGCATGGATAGAGTAAATAGGCAAAGTCTTTTCCCTGGGGCGGGGGAGTCCAGAACTAGGTTTAGGGGGAGAGGGAAAAGATATGAGAGAGACTTAAGGGGCAACTTTTTCACAGAGGGTGGTACGGGTATGGAATGAGCTGCCAGAGGAAGTGGTGGAAGCTGGTACAATTGTAACATTTAAGAGGCATTTGGATGGGTATATGAATAGGAAGGGTTTGGAGGAATATGGGCCAGGTGCTGGTAGGTGGGACAAGATTGGGTTGGGATATCTGGTCAGCATGGACGAGTTGGACCGAAGGGTCTGTTTCCATGCTGTACATCTCTATGAATAGCGTGACAATGCAGGGTTCCAAGACTCATTAAGGAGCTTGCATCTTCTAACCATCTCCATACCTACTATAGAAGATACCTAGAAACTGCAGAAAGGTCCCCTTTAACCTGTGATACCTGACCAACTGCAAGCTCAAAACACTAGTTCACTGCTGAGATATTGAGAAATGTATTCCCTTTACAGAATATCTCAATTGAATTGTATTCAGATATCATTTGCAGCTGTTGACAAAGCGGCTCTAATGAAGTGTTAATTGCCAAGTTTTCCACTGTTTACTGGCAATGGCATTTCAGGGATGCCCTTGGGTTAGTTTCTTTACTGAAATACTTAACATCGACAGCTGACCATTTTCATAGTTCAGAATACTGTTAGCTTGCAGTAGCTTCACTGATCAGTAGCTCAATCAAAGGCATGACCATTACTGCTTTTACTCTTTGGCAGGACATCTGACAAAGAAATCAGGGTTTGTCATCCAGCTTTTTTACCCTTGAAGAGCGAGGAATATGCTTGGCCATGAGATTCCAAATTACAGAGGTATATAATTCTGCTTCAGCAAATGACCCAGAGCTACATGATTGCCAAATTTGAGATGGGTTAGTATGTCTAACCTGGCCAAGCTGACAAACAATAGAACGTGGGGTGGAGAAAAGAATAAGACTGGAAATTATTGCATTTTGATACCCCATCCACAGACATGGAGAGATACACTCCAAAAAAAAAAGTTGATAACAACAACCTACATACATTATTTCCTTATGTGTACTTTCCTCAATGAGCAGCCACAGACTAAGTTTCGTGACTATCATCGTTAGGGCTTAGCTAGTTCAGAATGTTAACTGGTCAACATTCAGCTGCTTTTAAATTGTACTTATGTTATGTCTCAATACCAACCTTTAAAATGGATAAACTTTCAATGTCTTGTATTAGGTCATGCCTTGTAAATATACTTTAATGTAGCGATCAGGCTGCTGGTTAAATCTCCATCCACTCAGCTAACAGTGGTCTGTTGGAAAATGACTGACCAAATGAGAAAAAGGTATATTCTACAAATCGTGTTTATTGGATTATGTGCTAATTGCATGAAGGTAAGTACAGAAACACTGGACAATAATCCAGTTCTCATTAATATAACCTCGACAGTTTGAGCCTTCTTTTATCTCTGTATGTAATTAACTCAGTCACTACACTACCAGAAGGACGTGGATGCTTTGAAGAGGGTACAAAAAAGGTTTACTAGGATGTTGCCTGGTATAGGAAATTTTAGCTATAAAGAAAGATTGAATAGACTGGGTTTGTTTTCACTGGAATGAATGAGGTTGAGAGGCAACCTGATAGGAGGTTTGTAAGACTGTGAATGGCATGGATAGAGTGGAAAGTATGAGGCTTTTCCCCAGGATGAAGGGGTGAAATTACTATGGGACACATGTTCAGCGAGGGCAGAATACAGCTGTACGAGGAAAGTTTTTCCTGTAAGTGAAGGCACTTTAAGAACAGAAGGCGAAAATGTGTTGGTGCAGGCTTGACAGGGGCGAAGGGTCCACTCCTGTGTTTGATTGTTCTTTGTTCTTGTTCGTAGGTGCAGTCTTTACAACAAACAGGAAATGCAAAGTGGAAAACATTTGCAAGTTCCAAACCTAAAATTTCTCTCTCAGTTTTGTATGTATTTCCAGTTGTCAAGTTTTTCGTATACTTTACTGATGCTTTCCATTAAGACTCGTGCTACTCCCACCCAACAGAGTAGTCAATTGTCAACTTATCTGCCATTATTCAAACACAGGTGCTACTGTTTCTAGAACCCAAACACCTTAACATCTCCCAGAATGTTTCGAATGCTTTTGAATTTTAGCAACATCAAGATCATGTGATGATAAAAAGTAATCACACTTGGTGACCATTCCTTTAAAAAAAAAACTCTATCCCAAAGCAGTTACAAATAGTATCCTTTGTGATTGTGGCCATGATAATGACTCCTGCCTAACCTTCAACTCAAGTGGCAATGGCATCTTTCTTCAACACTTCTCCATCCACCAGTTGAGTCAACCGACCCTAGTGTGGTTTCATTCTCTGTAGTCGTAGACGGAAAATCACGCTACAGCTACTATACTTGCTACTCTTTCACTGTCCACTCAGGACATACAAAGGATCATTTACTCTTTCGATTGCTGTAAATGTAATCCCACAGCACTATCAGGTGAGTTAACTTGCCAGTAACACTCAGTTCTCCAAACAACACCTTGCACTGCTCCACTGACTGATTTGTTAGACTGCTCGCCTGACATCCATTATAGGATGAGGCAGATATGCACTTTAGTTAAGCACGGAGGAAACAGAAGCAGTCGTCTTTGGTTTCTCCTACTAACAGTTTTGTCCATTTTCATCCATGTCAACTAACCCCAACTGAACATGACTCCCTAATCTTGGGGTTGTATTTTAGCCCAAGTTAAGTATACGATCCTAGGAAACATAGAAGCTTGCAGCATGGTTGGCCAAACCACTCCGAGCCTGCTCCATTAATCATTATGACCATAACTGATCATTGAGTTTAATACCCGCATCCCAACTGCCCCCAATAAGCCTTGACCGTTTTAGCCTAAAGAGCGATATCTAGTTTGTTTTTGAAAAATGTTTTGGCCTTAAACACTTCCTGCGGTAATTCCACAGGTTCACCACTCAAAACTGGTCATTTCAGGTAATTGAAGCTATACGAACATTTTGTAACTACAATTAGATTAGATTAGATTACATTACAGCGTGGAAACAGGCGCTTAGATTAGATTACATTACAGCGTGGAAACAGGCGCTTCAGCCCAACAAGTCCACACCGACCCGCTGAAGCGCAACCCACCCATGCCCATACATTTACCCCTTACCTAACACTACGGGCAATTTAGCATGGCCAATTCACCTGACCTGCACATCTTTGGACTGTGGGAGGAAACCGGAGTACCCGGAGGAAACCCACGTAGACACGGGGAGAACGTGCAAACTCCAAAATTTTATCAAAATTGTCATTACAAGCTTCTGATTTTGTTTAAAATTTATATTTTTCAAACAAACTTTTAGATGCATATATGCAGTTTAAAAAAATCACCTGAATACGTTAAAATATGAAACCAAATAGATAAATTCTGAACATTTTAATAAAGCTGCTTTTGATTTAAAGTCCAAATTTGCATAAAATGCTACACAAAGTATAATGCTAACTAACACCAGGCAGACATACATGAGATTTCTTAGATACAATTTATCAACAGCCTGCACAAACAGCTGAATGCAGAATCACAGCACTTAACATGAACAAACAGACTGGCTGATTAATCAAGTCAGTTGCCAGGATGTGTTGTTAAACTTTCTGGTTTCAGTCCAGCAGCACAACACACTCCAGAATTCTAGAATTGCAAACCTGTAGAATTATTCCAACGATTAAAATTACCCTACCACTGAATATTGATAACAAGAATTGATTACCACTGTCGCTTTCACAAAATTTCAATTCACCTTTATACTTACACTCTGTGAATTTCAGGGAGCGGATAACTTTCCTCTGAGGTGTAACACGTTTAATGTGCGGATGGTCTTCCAGAGTTAATACAGTATCACGTTGTTTTTCCTTAATTTGAACAACCTCGAAGTCACTTGGGTATTCACTGGCAGGATTGTCACGTGGAACAATTCGCCATTCCACCACATCTGTATTTTTCAGTGCACTAGAAATAAATTTGCTCCTGGCTGTGGCAGTGAAGTATCCTTTAAAGGCCACAATGTACTCTGGAATAGAAAATATGGTATCATTAGCTTTTATTCAATCTTAAACAATGGAAATTTAAATATGAGTGACCCCCATACACAGGTTCATAGATAAGATTTGATTCCCTACAGTGTGGAAACAGGCCCTTCGGCCCAACAAGTCCTCACCAACTCTCTGGAGAGTAATCCACCCAAACCTATTCCCTCTGACTAATGCATCTAACACTATGGGCAATTTACCTAACTTGCACATCTTTGGACTGTGGGAGGAAATCAGAGCACCCGGAGGAAACCCACACCGACATGGGGGGAACATACAAACTGACGAGTATTATGACCTTCCCATCCCAGAGATTTCAAAGTCAGATCGACTGGCAAGAGGGGGGGGGGGGGAAGAGAGAGGGAGCGACAGGGGGCGACTGGAAAGAAGGTAGCTGAGAGTGCAATAGGTGGATGGAGGTGAGGGTAAAGGTGATAGGTTGGAGAAGAGGGTGGAGCGGATAGGTGGGAAGGAAGATTTGCAGGTAGGACAGGTCATGAGGATGGTGCTGAGATGGCAGGTTGGAACTGGGTAAGATAGGGGGAGGGGAAATGAGCTAACTGGTGAAGTCCACCTCGATGCCCTGCGGTTGAAATGTTCCAAGGCCAAAGATGAGGCATTCTTCCTCCAGGTGTCGGGCAGTGAGGGAGAGGTGGTGGAGGAGGCCCAGTACCTGCATGTCCTAGGCAGAGTGGGAGGGGGGAGTTGAAATATTCAGCCACGGGGCTGTTGGCTTGATTGGTACGGGTGTCCCGGAGATGTTCCCTAAAGCAATCTGTGAGAAGCGCTCTTCATTCCTGATGAAGGGCTTTTGCCCGAAATGTTGATTTTCCTGCTCCTCGGATGCTATCTGACCTGCCGTGTTTTTCCAGCACCACTCTAATCTTTACTCTGATCACCAGCATCTGCAGTCCTCACTTT
>NC_057726.1:57834784-57837421 GCF_004010195.1 Chiloscyllium plagiosum
GAGAGAGAAAGTTTGGGGGTGTGGTGGAGGGAGAGAGAGAGATTGGGTCATGATAGTCCGCAGGTAACTGAAACCACAGAAAATGATTCCACAGATGCAGGCGTCACCCTGTACTGCCAGCACAGGTAAAGGCTCCTAAATGGTCCTATGGCCTTTAAGGAACAACAGACTCCAACTGAACTATACGTTTGTTGGGTTTAACCATAAACCTCCAATTTATCACATCCTTAAATGTTTGGTGTGGACTTCTACCAAGCGCAGGTTTACTTTCCTCAATTATGTTTGCAGTCTAAGCAGAATGTTTTTGGTACTCTGGAATGGTTGTGTTGAGCATCTGCCTCCTCAGCAGAACAAAGTACCCAGGAGATCTGAGCAAGGGGAAACCATACAACCTCAAGCCCACACCACCATTCAACACAATCGTGACTGATCTTAGGCCTCACCTCCACTTTCATCTTCATCCCCACTCTCAATATCCCTCAATTTCCAGAATCTACAACCTATTGCCATAGTTAACGATGGAGCATCGACAACTCTGTTTAGCAGAGAATTCCACAGATTCACAACACTTAGAATGAAGAAATTTCTCATCTGCTCTAACAATCTACCCCATATCCTGAAGCTATGCCCTCTTCTGGTTTAGATTCCCCAGCCAGCATAAACAATCTCTACTATCTACCCTATCAAGTCCTAGGTTTCAATAAGATCACCACTCATTCTTTTAAACTCCAAAGAACATAGACTCAATTTACTCAGGCCCTCATAACAGGAAAACCTCTCATCTGTCGGAAGCAATCTCGTGAAGCTTTTCTGCATTGCCTCCAATCAAAGACAGTAGAATTTGCATTAACCAGCAGCTTTTAAATCAGCAGCCTCAAACACCTCCATCCTGTTACAAAATGACACTTCATGAACTGGAATGCTTTATTTTTCCCAAAGCCTACAACACAAATGAGTACTTCACAAAGCAGACAATTTTCTAAGCTAAACCAGTACCTATGTCTGTTTGAAGTGCTGTATATTACTGGGATTAGGATTACTACCCAACCTGAGGAAGCAACAGTCATGAGTATTTTGCCTTCCAAATATGATTTCCCCTCGCTAACCGGTATTTTCAATTTACCAGCACATGATCTCTGCACATGTAACAAATTTTACTGTACATCCCTAAATATGAAGGCCAAAACTGCCCACAGCACTCCAGAACCCTATAATAAAATATCCTTATTCTTGTTCTCCAATCCTCTTGCAATAAAGGCCAGCATCCTATTTGCCTTCCAAATTGCTTGCTGAAACTCACACTAGAGTCATAGAAATATACAGCACAGAAACAGCCCTTTGATCCAACTCAACCATTCTAACCAGATGTCCCAAATTAATTTAGTCCCATTTGCCAGCATTTGGCCCATACCCCTGTAAACCCTTCCTATTCATATACCCATCCAGATGCCTTTTAGATGCTGTATTTGTACCAGCCTCCACCACTTCCTCTCAACTCATTCCATACACGCACCACCCTCTGTGTGAAAAAGTTGTCCCAGGTTCCTTTTCGATCTTTCCCCTCTCACCTTAAAATCTATGCCCTCTAGTTTTGGACTCAACCACCCTGGGAAAAAGACCTTGCCCGGATTCTGGGTAATCCAAGATGGAGGACGGGAAAAATTTCTGCTGTAAGAGCTGCTCCTTTTTTTGAGGTATTTAGGTGTTGGAGGTGATTTCCTCGAATTCCAGGAGCAGCAATTACATTGCATTGCATTGTTTGGGAACTTTGGGAAAAAAAGTCAAAACAACAGCAGTTTAAAAGGGAGAAGAGCAGACAAAGGAAGCACATGGCGAGGACAGTGCAGGAGCGAGAGAGAGAGAGAGAGAGAGAGAGAGAGAGAGAGAGAGAGAACCTGCACAGTTACTGCATTTGCTGTTTGAATTCGTGTATCGCTGGACATCGGAGTGCATCTGGGAAAATGAACGAACAGTGAAATTTACAACTAATCTTGGAGGAACTGTTGGGTGAAGTTAGGTCTGTCCTAGACAAAGGCTGTAGTAGTGGATACAGTGGATTCTATCTTGATTATGTGTTTTTGGAGATAAGTCTCTTGATTAAACTTAAAATATAAGCCATAGCTATTAATTTAACCTGGGGCAGTGTTTGTAGAGGAATAAGACACTGTTATTTTCTGGGTCTGTAGATTGTGACGGAGCAAAAATGGCCTTTGCAGTGATATGTACTTCTTGTCAGATGTGGAGTTTAAGGGTTACTGCGGATTATATCTGCCATAAATGCTGTTAGATGCGAATCTTATCAGATCCAGTGGATCGGTTGGAGAGACAAATAGAAGCGATGAGGAATTTGGAACAGCAACACTATGTGATGGATGGCAGTTATAGGAAGGGGGAAAGTGTCAGATACAGTCACATAGATGGGTTAACTCCAGGAAGGGTAAAAGAGGTAGGCAACTACAGCAGGAGTCTTTTGTGGATATACCCATTTCAAACAGGTATGCTGCTTTGGAAAATGTAGGGGGTGATGGATTCTCAGGGCAACGTAGCACAAACAGCCAAGTTTCTGGTATTGAGACTGGCTCTAATGCAACGAGGGGTATGTCAGCTTCCAAGAGATCAATTGTGTTAGGGAATTCT
>NC_057726.1:57840585-57850907 GCF_004010195.1 Chiloscyllium plagiosum
GTGCAATTCTGGTCTCCTTCCTATCGGAGAGATGTTGTGAAACTTGAAAGGGTTCAGAAAAGATTTACAAGGATGTTGCCAGGGTTGGAGGATTTGAGCTACAGGGAGAGGCTGAACAGGCTGCTCCTTCCTATCGGAGAGATGTTGTGAAACTTGAAAGGGTTCAGAAAAGATTTACAAGGATGTTGCCAGGGTTGGAGGATTTGAGCTACAGGGAGAGGCTGAACAGGCTGGGGCTGTTTTCCCTGGAGCGTCGGAGGCTGAGGGGTGACCTTATAGAGGTTTACAAAATTGTGAGGGGCATGGATAGGATAAATAGGCAAAGTCTTTTCCCTGGGGTTCAGGGGTCCAGAACTAGAGGGCATAGGTTTAGGGTGAGAGGGGAAAGATATAAAAGAGATCTAAGGGGCAATTTTTTCATGCAGAGGGTGGTACTTGTATGGAATGAGCTGCAGAGGACGTGGTGGAGGCTGGTACAATTGCAACATTTAAGAGGCATTTGGATGGGTACATGAATAGGAAGGGTTTGGAGGGATATGGGCCGGGTGCTGGCAGGTGGGACTAGATTGGGTTGGGATATCTGGTCGGCATGGACAGGTTGGACTGAAGGGTCTGTTTCCATGCTGTACATCACTATGACTCTATGTACCCTATCCATGCCCCTCATGATTTTATAAACCTCAAGAAGGTCACCCTCAACCTCCAATGCTCCATGGAAAATGGCCCCAACTTACTCAGCCTCTCCCTATAACTCAAATCCGCCAGCCCTAGAAACATCCTCGTAAATCTTTTCTGAACCCTTTCAAGTTTCACAAAATCCTTCCTATAGCAGGGAGAACAGGATATTCTAAATATTCCAAAAGTGGCCTAATCAATGTAATGTACAGCCACAACATTACTTCCCAACTCCTATATTCCGTGCACTGACCAAGAAATACCTTCTTCACTATCCTATCTACCTGCAACTCCACTTGTAAGGTACTATGAACTTGCACTCCAAGGTCTCTTTGTTCTGCAACATTCCCCAGGACCTTAGTATTAAGTGTAGAAGTCCTGTCCTGATTTGCCTTTCCAAAATGCAGCACCTCAAAATTTATCTAAATTAACTTTGTGCTCTTGTGTGAGCACTACTTTATTCGGAGAGGTTTAGTTCACAAATTTCCACTTAAAAATATCCTATATTTAATAAAGCCACACTTGCCCTCATTATACTTTGACTACCATAATGTTACCTACTCACATACATTATCAACATTTCTTTGCATCCTTCTGACAACTTGCATGTCCAATATTGTATCATTGGAAAACGTTCTCTTATTCAAGTTACAGTAGTTAAACCCTAACACTGACCCTTGCAGCACTCCATTAGTCTGAGCCTGCCAACTTCAGAGCACCCTATCTGCCTACACTGCTTAATGTCAATCAACCAATCCTCTATCCATGCCAACAAATTACTCCAACCCCATCAGTTCCTACCTTGCCTGCTGACCTATCAATATGGCCTTACGTTGAATACGTTTTTGGAAATCAAAGTGCACCAAATCTATGGGTGACCCTTTCCCTACCCAACTGTGTTACACCTCTAAAAATAAACTGAATTTTTTCATAAAATTATCTTGCCTTTTGTCCAATCACGCAATGATTTATTTCTCTCTGCCACCCATCCCGTCCCCACAGCCATGTGGTTTAATAAATTCCAGCATTTCCCCAATGATTGATGGCAGGCTAATTGGTTTGCAATCCTGTGTTTTTTTGTTCCTCTTGAATAGCAAAGTGACATTTCTAAACACAGCCTGCTGGGACCGTTGCAGAGTCTAGGGAAGTTTACCATATCATAGCCAAAGGATCCACATACTTCTGTAGCTATTCCTACACAAATCTAGGATGTAGGCCATCAGGGTCTGGGAAATTTACAGATTTTTGCTGTTACTATTTACCCCTTCAAACTCCCAGGTTGCTTCGTATTTCTGGTATTCAACTTATGTTTTCTACTGTGTTTGCTCAATGCCTCCATTGTTGAGGAAATGGCAACTTTCCGGTATCTTTTCTGAAGGATCAACATTTACTTTAGCTATTCTCATTCTGTTTATGTATTTGTAAATGCTCTTAGCATTTGTTTTTACATCCCCAGTTAGTTAATTCTATGTTCCCCTTTTATCATCTTTTCTAGCTTCTAAAATAATCCCAAACCGCAGATTTTGCACCATATTAGCCTCTTCTTTTCATTAAATATTTTCCTTTATCACCTCATTGAGCCACAGATGGTTTGCTGAGTTGCTGTTTTTCAATCAAGTATATTTTATTGACTACTCGTAACTGTTTTTTTAAATATGGATCATTATTTACATAAAAACAAAAATCAAACAAATAAAATCTAGAAAAACAAAATTAGTAATCAGAAGGAACACATCAGACTCAATTAGTGAAGTTTGAAGTGGATGATGTCATAAGTGGAAATGTTTGTCTATTCAAGACAAATGAGGAATAGATGGTCAATATGAACTTACAGCAACAAATGTTGGAGATGATAGCAGATCAGACAGCATTCATAGAGAGATAGCAAGCTAACATTTAAAGTCTAGATGACTCTTCATCAGAGCTGATGCAGGAGTTAGGATAGAGATTGTCAGAAGTAAATTTGTGAAAGCAAAAATTACAATAACAAGAAAACTTGATTCTAACAAGGAAAAGGAAGAACTCAAGATGCTGCACTCTATCCACTTTCAGAAACCTAGACAATAAGTAAGGGTCAGTGGAAGTAATTGGAGGTGTTTGAAATGTAAATGCTAAGACACATGGCAGAATTCTAAATACAGATTATAAGAAATGAAGAGGTATTTGAGATTTCCAGAAATTGCAAGAGCGAAAAGAATTATAAAACATCTCATCCAGTAAAATAAAATGCCAGTTCATTTGATCAGAGTCACACAGATCTCTTTCAGAGGGCAAAGTGGTAGGCAGCAGAGAGGGGTCAGCTTGTGTGCGCGTCCATAATGAACATCACAGTAGTTGCAGACAATGTGTGTTGGATGTACGCAGATAGTACAAGACCGACGAGCATGGCATACTGTGGCAGGAGTAGCTACAAACATTAGCAGGTTATTTACAGCTATACCTTCAATCAACTTTTGTCAACTCTCCCCTCCTAGAAATTAAAACCCACTAAGTGGAACTGGTACAAGAAGGCATAACCTCGAAATTAGGGGGAGCACATTTAGGACTGAATTGAGAAAGAACTTCACCTAGAGTCTTGTGAATTTGTGGAATGAGGCTTCTTTTTTTAAAGCTAAGATAAATAATTTTTTGAACAGTAAAGGAATTAAGGTGAGAGGGCAGGTAAGTGGAATGGAGGCCACAAAAAGATCAGCCATGATTTTATTAAATAGCAGAGTGGGCCTGAAGGGCCAGATGGCTTACTCCTGTTCCTCTTTCTTATCTAAGTAGGTGAGAATCTGGTTGGTGAAAGCAGTCTGGTGATTTTAAAACTTAGCACTGATTTCAATTGTATCGCGATCAGAAACTTGCAGTGTATCGACTGTTGTGAAATTACTAACTAACCACGTTTGTTACACAATTAGTATTTGTATCCCTCATTGATGCAATAATACATTGATTAGTCAAGCCAAGGTGAAGATTATAGGCCTCACATCTATTACACTGCCTTTGTTGCATGGGTCAATAATTTCTCAATTAACACTCTACCCAACAGTATAACTACTGTTAAGTGATCTGTAAACAATTCTCACCAGCATCTTCTAACATTTACTATTCCTAAACTCAATCCATGCTGATTGAACTCCATAATTTTCTGAGCAAAGATTTTCCTCACTAATGTCTTCTTTATCAACAGGGAAGCCTTCTCACTTTGCCATTCTCTCTCTCTCCTAAGTAAAGACCATATGACATCGGAGCAGAAATTTGGCCATTCAGCGCATTGAGTCTACTCTGCCATTCAATAATGGCTGGTAAGTTTCTCAACTCCATTCTCCCACTTTCTCCCCATAACCCTGATCCCCTTTAGATGAGATTACATTAGATTCCCTACAGTGCGGAAACAGGCCCTTCATCCCAACAAGTCCACATCTACCCTCTGAAGAGTAACCCACCCAGACCCATTCCCCTACTAATGTACTTGTCACTATGGGTAATTTAATATGGCCAATTCACTTGATCTGCACATCTTTGGACTGTCGAAGGAAACCCACGCGCTTGGGTCAAAGTCTCCCCTACCAATGCAAAAATCTTCCCAACATCCACTCTGTCCTGGCCATTCGGTATTCTGAAAGTTTCAATTAGATCCCACCTCATCCTTCTAAGCGCCATCGAGTATAGACCCAGAGTCCACAAACATTTCTCATATGTTAAGCTGTTCATTCCTAAGACCATTCTCATGAACATGCTCCAGGGCCAGCACATCCTACATGAAATATGGGGCCCAAAACTGCTCACAATACTCCAAATGTGTGCTTACCAGAGCCTTTGCAGAGCCTTGGAAGTACATCCCTACTTTTATCATTAAATCATAGAATCCCTACAGCTTGGAAACAGGCCATTTTACCCAACAAGCCCACACCAATCCTTTAAAGGGTATCCCACCCAGACCCATTCCCTATATTTACCCCTGACTAATTTAGCCACACAGCCCTAAACACTATGGGCAATTTAGCATGGTCAATTCACTTAACTTGCACATCTTTGGATTGTAGGAGGAAACCCATGCAGACACGGGGAGAACATGCAAACTCCACACAGACAATCAGCAGAGCTGGAATCAAACCCGGGTCCCTGGAGCTGTGAGGCAGCAGTGCTAACCACTGAGCCACCATGCCTCTCAAGTTCATTCAAGTCCTCTCAAAATAAATGCATCATTGCATTCGCCTTCCTAACTACTGACTCAACCTGCAAGTTTACTTTGACAAAATTCTGGACTAGAACTCCGAAGTCTCTGTGCATATCAGAGTTTTCTCCCCATTTAGAAAACAGTCTGTGCCTCTCCTCTTCCTATGAAAGTACACGACCTCTCACTTTCCCACATTGTATTCCATATTGTGTTCAGTTCTGGTCGCCTCATTATAGGAAAACTTTAGAGAGGATGAAGAACAAATTTACTGGGATGCTGCCTGGACTGGGGGGCATGTCTTATGAAGAAAGGTTGAGGTAGCTAGGGCTTTGCTCATTGGAGTGAAGAACAAGAGGTGACTTGACAGAGGTGTACAAAATGTTGAGAGACATCGATAGAGTTGATAGCCAGAGACTTTTTCCCAGGTACTGAAATGTCTATCATGAGGGGGCATAATTTTAAGGTAATGGGAGGAAGGTTTAGGGGAGATGTCAGAGGTAGGTTTTGTATACAGAGAGGGATGTGTGCGTGGAGTGCACTTCCATAAGTGGTAGTAGAGTCAGATGTATTAGGGACATTTAAGCACATGGAAGATCGTACAAAGAAGTGTATGCAGGTTAAACTGATCTTAGAGTAAGATAAAAGGTCAGCACAACATTGAGGGCCAAAGGGCCTGTACTATGCTGTTCTATGCTGTATCTGCCACTTTTTTGCCCACTCTCTTAATCTGTCCAAATTCTTCTGCAACCTCCCAGCCTCCTAAATGCTACCTGTCCCTCTACCCATCTTTGTAAATGTCTGCAAACTTAGCTAGAATGCCCTCAGTTTCTTCACTTAGATAGTTAATGTATAAAGCAAAAAGTCATTGTCCCGACACTGAGCCTTGTGGAACACCACCAGCTGCCATCCTGAGAAGGTCCCTTTTATCCCCATTCTCTGCCAGACAGCCAAGCTTCTATCCTTGCCAGCACCTGGCCTCTGACACCATGGGTCCTTGTCTTACTCGGCAACCTCCTGTGTGGCACCTTGTCAAAGGCCTTTTCGATAACATCCATTTGCTCTCCTTGGTCTAACCGGTTTGTTCGTTCCTCAAAAGAATTCTAGCAGGTTTATCAGGCACAACCTCCCCTTGATGAAACCATGCTGACTTTGCTGTATTTTAACCATACACTTCCAAGTATTCAGAAATCTCACCCTTCACAATGAATTCCAGGATCTTATCCACAACAGAGGTACAGCTAAGGGTCTGTAACTTTCCATCTTTTGCCTTACTCCTTTTTTAAACAAAGGTGTTACGTTAGCAATTTGTCAGGCCTCCCTGATTCTAACGATTCCTGAAAGATCGCCACTAAAGCTTCCACCATCATTTCAGCTACCTCCCTTCAAACTCTGTGGTGTAGTCCATTTGGACCAGGTGATTTATTAATCTCCAGCCCATTCATTTTTTCTAGCACCTTCTCCTTGGTGATGGCCACTATACTCAGCTCTGTCCCCTCACTCTCTTGAATTTTTGGAATATTACTTGTGTCTTCCATTGTGAAGACTGACACAAAGTAATTATTCAGCTCCTTAGACATTTCTCTGTCCCCCACTAATATCTCTCCTGCGTCATTTTCCAGCAGCCCAATGTCCTTCTGCCCTTGGTATATCTAAAGAAATTCTTACAGTCCTCCTTTATACTATTGGGTAGCTTACACTCATTTAATCTTCTCCCTTTTTTTGTTCCCCTCTGTTGGTCTTTGTAAGCTTCCCGAACCTCTGGTTTCCCACTGTTCTTCGCTACTTTATTTGCTTTCTCTTTTGCCTTGATTCTTTCCCTGACTTCTCTAGTTAGCCACTGTGTACCGATAATATTCATTATCCAGCCTTGGTCATGGAGCAATTAAATATAAATTATTTTGCCACTCACAATTTTGATCTACCTTTGTCTGAATGCATGAAGCATCCACAACATGATTTCTAAATTTTATTTTATTTTTTTAAAAGTGATCATTTGCACAGACGTTCCTCTTTAAGTCTTGTCTAACAGTAATTGTGCATCAGTGAGTAGAGGGGTCAAAGTGAACACTGGCCCCTTAGAAAATTAATCTGGGGAGATAGCTACAGCAAGCAAGGGAATGGCAGAAGAGATAAACAGATATCTTATATCAGTCTTTGCTATGGGAGATACCTTGAACATCCCATTAATACTAAAGAAAAAGATCGAGGGGTTAAAACGAGGTGAGAATTAACAATCATCACACTCACTAGAGAAGAGCTATAGGCAGAAGTTGTTTTCCCTGGAGTGTCAGAGGCTGAGGGGCGATCTGAAAGAGGCTTATAAGATGATAAGGCACATGGATAGGGTAAATAGACAAAGCGTTTTCCCCAGAGGTGGGGTAGTCAAGAACTAGAGGGCATAAGTTTAGGGTGAGAGGGGAAAGATTTAAAAAGGGACCTAAGGGACAACTTTTTCACACAGAGGGTGATAAGTGTATGGAATGAGCTGCCAGAGGAAGTGGTGGAGTTTGGTACAATTACAACATTTTAAAGACATCTGGATGGGCAAAAACCACGAACTGTAGGCCGATTAGTCTAACATGTAAAATTGGAAAAATGTTACAATCATGAACAAAGTAATAGCAGAGCATTTTATTGGAGGCAGTTCACTCGGATGCTCCCCACTGTAAGGAGGGATTGTCTTATGTGAAAAGGTTAAACAGGATAGGGTTCTTCTCACTGGAGTTAGAAGACTGAAAGTGCACTCATTGAAAAATATAAAATTCTTAAGGCATTTGACGGGCTAAATTCTGAGAGGTTGCTTCCCTTCATGTAAGAGTCTAAGACCAGAGGGTATAGTTTCAGAATAAAAATGACCCACATTTAAGACTGAGATGAGGAAGAATTTATTCCCTGAGGAGGGTTGAGTGTCTTAGTTATCTGCATATATTTAAGAACGAGATAAATTCTTGATCAGTAAGGGAACTAGAAGACCATAAAAGACATGTCTTTCAGAAGCCCAAACCCTAGCCTCCCAAAGCAAATGATAAACAATTATCATAAATGCAACACTGCTATTTTGCTAAACGTTAAGTGCTGGTCTAAGCCAAGAACATCTCTTGAGTAGTCCTCCCATCAAATTCCATTCATTAGCTGAACTTCTAATTTTAGCCAAGTGCCCCACTTTAAAAACAACCTAAACTCGAATATAAAACACATTTCAAATACCAGCATCCAATCTAAACTTTTGGTCAGCCCTTCAATCAGCTTAAATGAGTCTAGAATTCTTCCGATAGATACACCCCGCCTTTCACTGCACAACCACAAGGGATGGTTTTAAACTCTCACACTGACTCCAAACTAAAAATAATAAGGCCTTCAATCTTCCAAGTAGCAAATGATAGAAATTATACTTGTATTCCTGTGTGGTCCTTTGCACTGCAAATGAATCCATTTTAGAAATCAAAGGATGACCAAGAACTTTTTTAAAACAAAGACAATGAAAGAGTACAAGAGACATGAAAAATCAGAATAGTTTTAATTTCTTAAATGAAAAGGAAAAGCTTAGCAAGATTAATTATGAGCCTTTCAATGCAGAGACTGAAGAAACAAGAGAATGAGATAACAGCAGTTTTAGACAAATAACTATCTTCACAGTAAACGGTAACAGGACACTTGGTAAATTACAACATTCCACACTGTAGGGATATAGCGCTTGAAAAATCTGATGTCAGGGTGAAACTCGTAAGGTGGATAAGACAGTGAACCAGTGCACACTTGGACTTTTCAAAAAAAACTCAACAAAGTACCACACAATGATTAGATTCCAAATTAGATGAGATTAGATTCCCTACAGTATGGAAACTTGTTTGGCCCAACAAATCCACAATGACAAGACAAAAAAATTAGGAAGATGAATGGAGTAAAAACAAACACAGAGGTTGAAGGAGTGGATGAGAATCTTACTGATGGAATAAATATGGGGAAGTTATACACTTCCACATTGGAAGGAAAAACAACAAAGCAGAATATCTTCTAAAATCCTGGGAGATGCTGATACTCAAAAGGAGCTGGGTGTCTTTGTATACCACAGAAATGTTTTGCACAGGTAAAAATCAAACAAATAATTAGAAAAGCAAATGGTGTGTGACAGCTTTCAATAAAAACTATCTGGAAGGTATTGAAGAATCCAATGATGAGGAAGAGTGAAAGTCCTACTGCAGTTGTATAGGGCCGCAGTGAAATCAAAGTAGAGAAATTGTTTGACAATCTAGCATTGATGGAAGAATAAGCGTATAGGTGAAATCTGACACTTAAAGAGGGCAACATGTAAATAATAAATAAAGGGGCTAAAGATTGATTTTTGGGGAACATCAGATACAACTGTATAGGAGCAAGAGAAGAAGAATGCATTGTCAGGTGATTATTGCGTGCAATTACATATAGAAAAATGGAATGCTGAAAGCAGACTGCAAACTAGCTAAACAAATCAAGGAATAGGATGACGTGGTCAATTGTGCCAGCTGAACGCAGACAGATGAGAAGAATGAGTGACATAATTAGCCCTTGTCACAGCTACAAGCTGTTTCCTTACTGACCACAGCCAGTTTCTGGCACTATGTAGTCTCTTCACAGACATTCTGAAAGGGACCACTGCTTGTGCTGTGAATGAACAACTAAATCTAAATCATCCACTTAATTTTCATATCGACTTGAAATTTTGCAGTTATTGAATCTGGTGTCAAATCATGGAGGTCTCCAGGCATCCAGTTTCATGATGACACCTAGCACGCTAAACAGCTTGTGTGTCAATGTATTCTCAGATTGCAAACCAGGAGGTATAATGCATTTATCTTCCTTAAAAGTACAAAATGGAGAGCAAAACAAATGGTTAGGGCACATGCATTTGAAGCTCAGGGATCACAATTAAAATTAAAATTGTGAGAATGGGAAAAACTTGGCATTGCATAAATGTATACAGTTAATTCTCCAGAGTCAGAGGCTCAGGTTTAATCCAGAATTAAAAAGGCTTTTTACAGAGGGTTATGTAATAGGACCAATGATGTCAAATGACAAGTTCTTGTCAGTTCAATGATTTCAAAGTGATTGCAGACTGGATCTTCACCAGGATGCCATTGCCTGCAACTTCTGGATATCCATGTTCAAATGCAATGTGTACATTCCACATATCGCTGCCCATTTCATTGAAGTGTTGATAGCAAATGCTGAAAATCTACTGCCATTATTTTACAATACAGCAAGCTTGAATTATGTGGGAGCTGACTGATCCCATTGTGAACGGCAGTGACCACATCTGCAGCAAGTGTTGGTTGCTGGAAGAACTCCGGCTCAGAGTTGACGATCTGGAATCTGAGCTTCAAACTCTGCGGCACATCCGGGAGGGGCAGAGTTACCTGGACGCTTTGTTTCAGGAGGCAGTCACACCTGGGAGATTAAGTAATTCACATCCAGTTAGCGATCAGGGACATCAGAGTGTGACTGT
>NC_057726.1:57853723-57879169 GCF_004010195.1 Chiloscyllium plagiosum
TGGACACAGCCTTAGAATTGGAGGGGGTAAATTCAGAACAGAAATGCGGAGATATTTCTTCAGCCAGAGAGTGGTGAGCCTGTGGAATTCATTGCCACAGAGTGCAGTGGAGGCTGGGACGCTAAATGTCTTCAAGGCAGAAATTGATAAATTCTTGATGTCTCAAGGAATTAAGGGCTACGGGGAGAATGCGGGTAAGTGGAGTTGAAATGCTCATCAGCCATGATTGAATGGCGGAGTGGACTCGATGGGCCGAATAGTCTTACTTCCGCTCCTATATCTTATGGTCTTATCAAATGTGTTAAAAAACAATTGCAAGACATTTCAAACTAAGGTTCTATGAAAAGCATGTCATTTTAATTGAAACTTTTATTACTTACCATGTTCAACAGCTCTGGAAGTGTATTCTAACTTCAGAGCCAGATGGGTACAATTTGGACAAATCTTGTTTCGCAATTCTGTACCAAGTCGCCCTCCATTGCACAATACAACAATCACTACCAGCAGCAGCCAGCCACTCTCAAATCGCATGGTCACAAAATCATTAAATGTTTCCAAAGATCCAGAAATCCAATCCGTTTTGTGTTGTCTCACAGATCAGTTCATTTTCCTCACCGAAAAGATTAGCTTACTGGTGTTCAATTTGAAAGAGATGCTTGCAAAATAAATCACTTTTGTTTCCATTTTTAAGCAGTTGTTGATAGTACAACCCAGCTCAGAAGGCTTTCATTTCTTTCTCCGTTTCTTCTCCATGGCATCTGACTGTTGCAATCACTAACGTTTTAGTATAACGACTGGAGATTCCATTTGTCAGAGAGAGAGAGGAAAGCAAGATGCAAATCCACCAGTCTCACCACCACTGCTGAGTCTATTTACTGGAATGAGAGAGAGAAGTGGAGAAAGTTAGGATTTCAACTGGATTGTTGGGGTGTGGGGTAAATATCCAAGTAGCAGAATAACTTTTTTTTCCCCTTAATCCACCCAGCATCCCATTCATCTGGACTATACAGAAAGTTAGAAGAGACCAAATCTTCTTCAACATCGAGAAGAGCATGCCTTCATCACCAACCCGAGAATATTTACTCCTGCCCTTCAAAAGGGGTCTACAGTCTTCTACCACAAGCAGAACAAGTATTCTCATGAACGAATCACAAGTTCCATTGCAAAGTAACAGAATGCTCTTGCACCACCTAGTCCTCCATTAGGGGAAGCTGTCTCATTCAGAGATTCAGTAAGAGGATCTTCTGAAGAATCACTGTGATCCACAATAGTCCAGTCTTGAAATGAAACCAGTACATAAATACTGGATATGTTAGATTCTGATTGATTTTAAGCAGCTTGCCTAGCAATTAGAAACAAGCTAGTGAAATGCATCTAAAATGAGGAAAGAAAACCTTTAAAATATCTAATTTTGCTCCAGACAAAAAGACTATTAAAACCACAAACACACCCTCAAATGTTTCAGCCATATTAACAAAAAGACATTGTTTGTGAGCATGTTAAAAGTAATCAACAGTCTGAATATTTATTTTACAGTCCAAAGTCCATACTTACGTTGGAAATTTATAAAATTTCAATGATCAGCTGCGGTTTCATTTCTCCAAGACTTACTTCTCAGTTAAAAAAAGCAAGTGTTTATGTAGGTACAAGGAGTTCAAATCCAATATGCACTTAATTTTAATTGTGGTGTAGCATGAGAGATTAACATACACCATTATATTTAATGTTAACTTCAGCCGTTTCAATTTTGAATTAGTGAAATATGGGTTTTCCTGTGTACCTGAACAGTTTAATGATTAAATTGCAACCGAAGTGGTTGCTTGATACAGAGGTACATTAGGAGAGTTTATGACCGAGTAAACATGATGGTTTCTGTTAGAAATTTCTGGACATGTTTTCTTCAAAGCTCATGGAAAACACCCATAGCTGAAAATAATGTTCTGTTTTAAAGGTTTGTTTTGGCCAAGTCTTGGAAAGGTTTTGGGTGAAGATGAATGTATAAAAGCAGTACTCCCAAAGTAAAGGAAGATAGCAAAATTAAGTTACTTTAGAACAAGGAGTTTAGTACTAGCTCTAGACCAGGAGTGTTTGACTAAAACCTTGACAAGGTTATTTGAAGAGGGGTTATTTCAATTCAGATGTAAGAAAGCTCGAGGAAAAGGCTTTCAGGTTTTCCTGGCTGGGTGTTGAAATTACAATTTAAATCTAATCTATCGCGGTGTTAGAGAATGGGATTTTTCTCTGGTGAGCACTGTACTGGGGTGATCTTGGATATGATAGAAGAGTGGTTTGGAATTAATGGGATTTACCTTACCATTTGCTTCAAAATCTCTAAACTCATATTGTGTAAATAGTTTGGGTTTAGTCCACTTTATCTACATTTCCTATTATCAGGAAAACCAAATCTGCGACTTTGTGTGCTTATGTTTTCAGTAAGAGGCTACTTCATTAAAACCAAAACAAATACTACGATATATCAAGCAAAATTTCAGTCAGGAACCAGACCTGTACAGTAATACAGCTAAAGCACGTTTTGAGTATAGCCACTGCTGTAATGTAGAAAAGCAGCAGCTAATTTGCATTCAGCAGACTTGCACAAACAATAACGTAAATGATCAGAAAATGTGTTTTTGTTACATTGGTCTTAGCTTATCCCTCAGTCAATAACAGAACTAAGGGGTTTCACCCACTGGAAAAGATTGAATAGGCTGGGGCAAATACTGAGGAGTGAACAGATCAAAAGGAGCAGACAGTAAAAGGTGAGGGAAAAAATACTGATCAAATCTTCTGGCCATCAACAAACTAGCAGTCTTCACAAACATGGACATTTGGAGCAGAACATGTATTTTTAAAATGAACACATGGGAAGAACGTGAAGTGGAGAAAGATGCTCAAGATTCAAGTACTTGAATTCTAAACTCTATTCTAAACTCACATTCCCTCAGTTTGAAACAAAAGCTCAAACATGCATCATCACTCTAGTTTTAAAAAAAGTTTGAAATATTTTAGAATCTAAAGCTTCTCTTCCAAAATTCAACGATAATTTGAGAAAACCAACAATAGATCAATGATTGGGACAGAAGTCTATTTCAAACTCAGGACAATGACAACTGCTTCATAAACCGATAGCTGCCAAATTAAACACGATTTGAGGAGGTGAGAGTCACACTTGCCACTAGACCAGAGGCTTGCGCATTCAGGTTCCACTCCAGGACTGAGCACAAAAACTTTTAGCTGACTAATGAATGTGTTATCAAAAAAGAGCTTAAAAGAACTCCACATGCTGAAACGCCAGATCTGAAACAAACACAGAAAAGGCTGAAGAAACTCAGCAGGACTGGCAGCATCTATGGAGGGAAAAACTGAGTTAACAATTCAAGTCCAATGACCTTTCTTCAGAACTAGAAGCAGCTAGAAGCCATGTCAGTAATCCTGTCCTCCAGCATGTTCCAGTGAAGGGAGAAACAACAACTCATCTTTAGGTACCTTAGAGCTTCAGGACTCAACATCAATTTCAGAGCATGAATAGCTCTTTCCTTGTTTATTACTTACCCCCAAAATCCTGTCATGAAATGGTGTGCTTCCACCAGAACCACCATACCTTTAACTACATGTTGATCCCATGATCACCTACCTAGGTTTGCTTCTCCCCTGCCTTACAGTCCCTTTGCCTTCCCTCCATCTCCACCTATCTGACCTACCCACCCTATTATCAACATAAATAACACCTTTTCCGAGCTGCTTCTAGTCCTGACGGATCACTGATTTGAAATGCAAACTTCACAGACGCTGACAGAAACTGGTGAGACAAAAAAAAAACTGCAGATGCTAGAATTCAAAGCTGACAAGCAGAAGGCTGAAAAGCAAGATTCCAGCCAAGAAACAAATGAAGCTAGGAGGTCATGTGGTGACATCTCCCATAGTATTTTTTTCATTAATGGAACGAGGGTGTTGCTGCCTGTGTCAGCATTTGTTGCTGATCCCTATTTGCCCTTGAATATCACTGAATGGCTTGCTGGGCCACTTCAGAGTGCAGTTTACAGTCAACATGTACGTCAGACTAGGTAAAGGCAGCAAGATTCCTCCCATAAAAAGGACATTATCAAACCAACTATGCTTTTATGACAATCAACAACAGTTTCACGGTCATCATTGGACTTTTAATTCCAGAATTCAAATTATATTCCTGCAGTGTGATTTAAATCTGAGGTTTTCAGATTACTAGTCCAGCCACAGTACCACCATGCCTTCACCACTCATCTGAAGGTTGGTGACACTATTAAGACACCCAATTACTAATTCCCTTTGCAAACCCACAGGAGTGTGTGTGGCCTCTAAAGAAAACTCAATACTCTGCAACAATTCTCTTTCGTCAGGGATAGTGTCATGCAAAGATAGGAGGATCTTTTTTTGAGATATATTAAAGCTAAGAGGAAGGTGGACACCGAACCACTTAAAAATGAGGCTAGAGAAGTCATGAGGGGGAATAAAGAAATGGCAAAGGAACTGAACAGGTACACTGCACCATTCTTCATGGTGAAAAATACCAGTAGCATACCAGATCATCAACAGTCAGGGAGCAGAAGTGAGTATAGCGGCCATCACTAAGGAGAAGGTGCTGAGGAAGCTGAAAGGAATGAAGGTGGGGGGAAAAAAAACACCCAGACCAGATAGACTACATACTAGTGTTCTGAAGAAAATAGCTGAGGAGATTGTGGAGAAATTGGTGGGAGTTCTTTTAGGAATCGCTGGAGCTAGGGAGGGACCCAGAGGATTGCAAAATGGCTAATGTAGCATCCTGTTTAAAGGGGAGGGAGGCAGAAGACAGGAAATTATAGGCCAGTTAGTCTGACCTCAGTCATCGGTGGGATTTTACATCCATTATTCAGGATGAGATTGCAGAATACTTGGAAGTGCATAGTAAAGTAGGGTTGAGTCAACACAGCTTTGTCAAGGGGAGGTCATGCCTGACAAATCTGCTAGAATTCTTTGAGGAGGTAACAAGCAAGTTAGACAAAGGACAGCCAGCTAACCTGAACTATTTGGATTTCCAGAAGGCATTTGACAAGGTGCTACACAGAAGGCTGCTAACTAAGATAAGAGACAATGGCATTAGGAGCAAGGTAATCATAGAAATGCAATCACAATAGTTATCATAGAATTGGTACAGTGCGAAAAGAAGCTGCTCGACCATCAAGTCTGCACCAACCCTCTGAAGAACATCCCACCAAATCCGTGCTCCCTCCCTATCCCTGTAAGCCCACGTTTACCATGGCTAGTCCATTTAGGCTGTATATACTTAGATGCTACAGACAATTTAGCATGGCCAATCCACCTACATGTCAAGGATAGAGAATTGGCTGACTGGCAGAAGGCACAGAGTAAGGATAATGGGATCATTTTCAGGATGGCAGCCAGCGACTAGTGGAGTTCCTCAGGGGTCAGTGTTGTGGCCATAACTATTCAAGTTATATATTAATGATCTGGGTGATGGAACTGAGTGCATTGTTGGTAAGTTTGCAGATGACACAAAGATTGGAGAGGGTCACATATCATTGAGGAAGCAGGAAGGCTGCATAAGGACTTGGAAAGGCTTAGACAATGGGCAAAGTAGCAGCAGGTAGAATACAATGTGGCAAAGTGAGGTTAAGTACTTTGGTAGGAAGAAGAGACGTAGACTGTTTTCTAAACTGGGAAAAACTTCAGAAATCTGAAGGACAAAAGGGACTTGGGAGTCCGAGTTCAGGATTCTCTTAAGATTAAGAGAAGGTTCATTTGGTAGTTAGGAAGGCAAAAGCGATGTTAGCATTCATATCAAGAGGTTTAGAATACAACAGTATGGATGTACTGCTGAGGCTGTGTAAGGCTCTAGTCAGGCAACAATGGGAATATTGTAAGCAGTATTGGGCCCCATATCCAAGGGGGAATGGACTAGCATTGGATGGGGTCCAGAAGGGGTTTACAAGACTGAACTTGGAGGTGAATGGCTTGTCACAGGAGGAGCAGTTGAGGACTCAGTCTGTCCTCAATGGAGTTTAGAAGGATGGGGGGGAAAGGGGTTGAATCTCACTGAACATTACAGAATTCTGGAGTGAGTAGACACGGAGACAAGTGTTTACTAGTAGAATATACTAAGACCAAAGTTCACAGCCTCAGAGTGCAGGGATGACATTTTAGAACTGAAATGAGGAGGAATTTCTCCAGTCAGAGTAGTGAATTTGTGGAATTCGCTGCCTCAGAAAGCGGTGCAGAACAAGTCATTGAGTGTATTTAAGAAAAACACCGATAGCCTCCAGATCTGTATGGAGATCAAGGGATACAGGCGAAAACAGGAGAACAGGATTGAGAAGCATATGATCAAATGGAGGAGCAGACTCAATGGACTGAACAGCCTAATTCTGCTCCTATATCTTGTGTTCGTACGGACTAACAATTTGCTTTATAAGAGGCTCTAATTGCATTAGGGTTGGAAAAAGTCAAAATTGGGTCGATGTCTTTGATCTAAAGGTGCAGATGAAATCCTGACCAATGCCATTTCCTGATTCCTTATGTGGAGCTTTATGAAAATGTTCATTACATAGTAACTTTGAAAATGAATGCCTGAAATAAATACACTTGCCTGTCAGTAACCTTTTCTAAACTTATTTAATTTTGTGCTGAATATCTCTATAACTCTGACTCTAATCAGCCAGATCTTTTCCCCTCAGCTTAAATGCTTTTCATTGGCTAGGAAATTGATTAATTGAATTGCTAAGATTTCTGCTGATCAAAGTTGGGCATTAGAAAGTGTTTGTGTGCATGTATAAAAGTGCCAAGAGTGACTTGATTTCTGATCATGTCCTCCAATATTAACAGAAAGGTTTTTACTTACTTGAAATCTGAATCAACATATGACAAAGCAATGTACATAAGGTATCTTCATAATCAATTGTCATTATGCATTATAATAACAATTAAAAGATGGAAGTCTCAGACTAGATAGAGGGTATCTTCATCTTGTGGATTGTAAATAACTGCTGGAACAGTATACCTGCTATTAAGACCATAAGATCCAGGAGCAGATGTAGAGTCTGCTCCATCATTCAATGAGATTATGTCTCCATTTTCCTGCCATTTCCCCATAATCCTCAAATCCAATGCTGATTGAAAATCTGTTTATCTCAGCCTTGAATATACTTAATGACCTAGTATTAACACCCCTCCGTGGTATAAAATTCCTCATCTCAGTCTTATTCTGAGAAAGTGCCCCCTAGGCCTAGACTTTCCCACAATGGGAAAACAACTGTTCTACCTGTCAAATTTCATAAGAATCTTGCATATTTCAATACGGTTGTCTCTCATTTTTCTGAACTCCAATGAGTACAGGCCCGAAGTACTCAAACTCTTCTTATATACTTTTAGCAAGACGTCCCAATTTTGATTTTCCATTCCCTTTGAAATAAAACGCACAATATTCCATTTGCCTTCCCCATTACCGACTGCACTTGTAGCCAGCGTTTTATCATACCGAAGGACCACTAAATAACTCTGCTGTAGCTTTCTGCTGTCTTTCCCCATTGAATTAACATTCAGCTCTATTCCTACCAAAAATGCATAACATCACATTTTCCCACACTACTAACCATCTGCCAAGATTTTGTCTATTTGTTTAACTCGTCTATATTCCTCAGCAGTGCACCATTCTCACCACTTGCCTTCCGACCTATTTTTGCACAAATTGGAAATGTGGCTATAATACATTCACTTTTCTCATCTAAGTCATTAATATTTATTGGAAGTAATTGTGGTCTCAACATTGATTTCTATGATACTTCACTAGTAACAAGTTACCACCTTGAAAGTACCTCCTTTATCCCAACTTTCTATCTTCTATTCGATCTATTAACTCATCGATTCTCTATCTATGCAAACATACTACCTACAACATGCTTTTATCTAATTATCTTGCATCCACTATAGCAACTTAAAGTCAACAGCTAGTCAAATATGTAATCTCAGCAGTAACAGAACATAATTAGAATTATTTATTTTTACTTGATTCTAGAGATGAACAGTTATGGATGTCAAAAGGCTGATTCTTTGCTGAGAAAATGACAACATAAAAAGTAAAAGGCAATTGAATTGCTCCATAAATATTCTTAACCTTAATACAATTTTCTGGCGGTGTGCTTTGTTTGATTGGGCAGGAGGTCTTGCACCTTACAACAACATAAATAGCATTACCAAGAAAATCTCAGGAACATTGAAAACTTTCATTTATTTTAATTTACACAAGGTGTGCTCCAACAAAACAAATTTCAGCCAGAAGTTTGAAACTTATGAACATATCTCAAGGATGGCTTAATTGCACATAGAAACACAATCAGAGAAATACACAATCAACAATGTAACCTCAGTACCAACAGATTAGAATTTTGACTGCTCACCTAGTCATGGGTTAATAGTCAATTAAGCTTGCCAGTCACCTTGCTCACATTTATTGCTAATTTGTCAATGGGTACCATCAGACTAACTAAGTGACACCACTGCCAAACTTTTGTTGTCACCCAGTTGATTCCCCTCTGGACTCCAATAAGGAAGATTTCTGCACATGTGGAGCATGTTGGTACAGCCACTTAAGTGGCGGACGTTCCAATTCCCAGGGTTTTACTTTACTAATACTAAATGAAATGTGAGGCAGGGGGTAAAGTGGAAGCAACTCAAGGGAGAGAGAAAAGAAAATACATTGATCCCATGCAAAAGCCAGTAATGATGAAGACCACGTGATCTGAGCAAATTTGGAGAACATCAGAAATTTGAAGACAGACCAGGACATCTGGTTACCATAACTCGTACAACAAAACATCACAATCAGGACATGATAACAAATTATAGGACACGTCGATCACCACATTGAATTCAACAGGCATAATCATAAGGGTTATGAAATGTCTTATTCAGCCCAGAATACATTAACTAGAATTCAACTCTGTCAGTCCTCCAGCAACTCTACAGAATCTCAGCCAGTACAAATGCATTAATAATTTAAACCATTATCAGCGCTCTCCATTATTCAAATAGCAGACAGGAGATGTTTGTATATTGAGTAGGATCGATATTGGTATCAGGAGTTTCAAGAGTACGGGTCCCACACAGCCAGAATGATATTTCAATTGCGGAAATTATGAAGGTCAGTTTCAAGGAAAATAGATTATTCACAATTCTTCAACCTTAAGGTCAATCTTAAGCAAGTGCCTTACATTCAGCTTCATTTTAAATGCACAAGACCACACCCAGGGACCCAATAGCACTCCTACATAAAAGTGCCTGTAGAATATTTAATGATGATGTTAGGATGTGGTTATATAACATTTACTGCAATCTCTAATCACAAAGAGATTGTGGCAGCTCTTTAATTGTTGCAGCTCTTGTGGTGATGCTAAGCCACAGCAGTTCGGTTCTGTAGCAGGTTTTTTTTTTAAATGATATTTAAACTAGTTGGCTTACTAACCTACTCATGGGTTAAGAGTTAAGCAGTTATGTAACTGGAGAAATGTGCAGCAGGGATCCAGAATAGCAAGTTACCTTCCCTGAAGGTTGAGTGAATCAACAGCAATTACTTATTTTCACAGAGCAAGCCCTGGCATTTTCTCAATCTATCAAATTCAATTTTCCAACTTTTACTTCTGGGTATCTAGGTTCTGCAGGGATTTTTTTTGAACTTCCTATAGTAACATCAGAAGATCAGTGTAACCCCCCCAAAAGGTACTTTTCTGATCTGGGTAGGATATCACCCTTGGAAATGATAACACAGTCCTGTGAGCTAGCGCAGTAACATAACTAATAGGCTATAAATTCATCCATTTAGTAACTGCCTAAAAGTAATGGCAGTCAGGTACAACTTCCATCTGATGGGTGCTGCTGCTAAACTTATTCGATGACAACCTAACCACAACTGAGATTTAACTAGGTTACAGCACTGGCGAGAATAACAAATTCACTCAAAGCCTAAAGAAGAAAAGCCTTCAGATTTTGTTTTCAATTCAGCTTAGCACAAGCTAGCATTTTTATGATTTGGACATGTTTTGTCTTTGCATGACAATAGTGAATTTCAATATCTCAACTTTCTTATATTTTCATTAAACTGTTGTTAATTCAATTACATCTGAAAAAATCTACTCCAGTATTTCTCGATTAAGGATTACAGTGCTACACTGTATGTTATAACTTGCCTACTAATGGAAATCTGAATTAAGAGTATTTGTTACACCTTCTGAAATTATTGAGAGGGCACACTGACCATTGTATAGAACACAATACTTAAATGGTTTATCGTTAATCTTGTTGCGTCTCTCTCTATTCATGGCAAATGAGAGGTTAAAATTTCAGTAAAGCTTAAGCAGCAGTGTTGGAAAAAAACACAATCTATACTTAGATGGGGGAACATTTAAAAGCCATAACATTAGAGCTAGGAACATGACTGTGCCTGCTGATCTGCTCTTGGTAATTCAGATTTTACAAATGCAACTCATCTATTCAACAAACATACTTATTCATCTGTATTATATAAGCCACACACAAGAACAGAAATTTGTCAAATGTTCGCAATTTGGAGATGAGGAGATGACTTGAAGATAAATAAGAATTTTAATGGATGGGAGAAGAGTAAACATGGGAGGAAATTAATCTGAAGTGTATTTTTTTAGATTAGGTTCCGTACAGTGTGGAATCAGGTCATTCGGCCCAACAAGTCCACACCGACCTTCTGAACAGCAACCCACCCAGACCCAATTCCCTCTGATCAATGCACTTAACACTACGGGCAATTTAGCATAGCCAATCCATTTGACCTGCACATCTTTGGACTGTGGGAGGAAACCGGAGCACCTGGAGGAAACCCACGCAGACACAGGGAGAACATGCACAAACACAAACACAGAGTGGCCGGAGGCTGGAATTGGACCCGGGCCCCTGCCGCTGTGAGGCTGCAGTGCTAACCACTGAACCACCGTGCCATCCCTTGCAACAGTTTAATCCACAACTATCATTTGTTGGTTTGAACAAAATAGAGGATGAGAGCAAAGAGAATGAGAAACAAGTGGAATAATGCTAAAGGTCAGATCTATACAAACAATGCTCTACTTTATTCAATGTCAAGAAGTACCTCATGATCCACACTTCAAAGCCATATTATTCAGTGTGACATCACCTTCCCCCCTTCCAGATGTGCACTCTTGTGCTCCAAACAACAGTCACACAATACCTTAGTATCACAAAACAAGGAATTGCATTGACTTTGTCTAAACATAAACCATTTTACCCCAGGCATTTTCATTAATTATCTGCCAACAGGTCCACAGACATGAAATTCACTACCAGAAAGCGAAAGAACAAAAAAAGGTTCAAATGAACAAGGTACTTTACAGTCAAAGTACTTTTAAAGTTTGCTGTTCACAAAAGTTTCCAATCTTTACAACTAATTGTTCTGGTATTTAACACTCATAACAGGTCAGTGAAAGCTCTTAGTAGGGATAGCAGAGCAGGTACATTTTGGGGATGGTGGTTAGGCAGTGGCAGACAAAATGAAAGAACGGGGCCAATAAAAGACCGAGAAGGTAACATAACCTACATCAGTAGGACGGTGTCAAGAATCACTGCAACACAGCAACTGGGATTACAGAAACCTTCAATACAAAAGGTTGCTGGGCTTATAATCACTCAGCGGGATATAAACATACTGAATAAATTAACAGTGCTTCTAAAGTCAAGCTCATCTTCAAAACAGTGATGATGCCAATCTATACACCAGATGGAAAAGGAAAGCAGAGAATTTCAGTGACAGAGGACTGGTTTCCAACTGCAAAAATAAATGAGAAACAGACAAAAACTATTCAAAGATCCTTTCAGCCTAACCAATATCAGCATTTCAAAAGAAATTAACATTGTTGTGAAAGAGCTGGAGAAAAGGAAATGTTGTTGCAAGTATCGTTGTTTTTGTTTATCTTTCTGAGCAGAAGTAGTGACAGCCAACTCCAACTCCCAAGACCTGTTACTGAATGTCTGAACATTAAGGCTTCCTTATATTCTAGGACTACTTGAGCAATCCTGCAATGTTAGCCCTCAGTACTAATGTTAAACAAAAAAAAAACTGCAGTTGTCCAGTTAATTGAAAACTGTGCATATTCTGGCTATCAGAATTGCCGGTTAGAAGAGGAAAGTCCAGAGAAGCCAAGTTGTGGGTTCAAGCACCACTCTCAATGAGAACACAATTCAGCTTGACACTGCAAAGCAAAATTACAATGCCAGACTGCTGTCTTTCAGATGAGATATTCAACACTAGCCATATCCATCCGGTCAAGCAGATGTAAACAATCCCAGAGAACAAAGGTGATCTCCCTGGTGTCCTGTCCAATAGTCATCCTCAAGCAAATAAAATGCAAATTTCTTCAACACCAGCTGGAGAAACAAGAAACATGAAGTTACTGGTAGGAAGCAGGCACTGCTGTCAACAGACCGGCAACAGTATGTGCCGTGTCAGTCTTCTCAAGTATAGAACCTTGATATCTAAATATCAGCACATCCCCATTGCACATGAATGATCGTTAAGGTAATTTCTTGGCTTTTATTTTTTTTTGGGGGGGGGGTGAAGAGAGAAGAAAGAAAGACATGTAACACTATATATAAAGAAAAATTAAGTGACAGAAAGGTTAGTTAAGATAAATACTTTTCATAAAGATATTCTTTAAAAATTTTGAAAGCAAAGCTAAAACTACCAAAGGGTAGGAGGAGGAGGAATGAAAAGTATAAACATATGATATAGAAGAACGAGCCAACCATCCTGTTCCTCCGGCCTACCACAACATTCAATAAGATCACAGTGGATATGATTACTCCTCCCATTCCCACCCTAGCCCCACCCCAGTAACTTTTCATCCCCTTCTTATTAAGAAGCTATGTTCCTCTAGCTTAAAAATCTTCAAGGATTCTGCTTCCACTGCCTTTCAAGGAAAGAGTTCCAAAGAGACACCACTTTCTGAAGAAAACAAATCATTATTGCCTTTAATGGACAATTCCGAATTTCTGAACAGTAGTTCTGGATTTTCCCACAGGATGAGACACTGTCTCCACATCCTTCCTGTCATATTTCAGCCAGTTTTCTGTTCATCTTCTAAACTTTAGCAGCTTCAAAAACTTAGCCTGCCCAAGATTTTCTTGTAAAACTTCCCAGAACCATTTACAATACATTTACATCCTCCCTTAAGGATAGAGATCTACGCAATACTCCAATATTAGGCTCTTATTCAAGAATGGATTTTAAAAAAAGCAATTCAGAAGTAGAGTTAACAAACAGGAGAACATGGGAGGAGTCTGCAGAATTAGCATTGTGTGAAGCCAATGAGACATTTGATCAAGACAAAAAAGAAAACAAGGGATGTAGATCAAGGAAGGAAGTAATGGCCAAGTGGCAGTTACCATTGGCAGCAGAATTCTAGGTAAGTCAACTGCATAAAGGCTGGAAAGTTAGCACTTTAACGAAGAATCCAGAGCTAAGAGCTGAATTGGAAAAGAGAAAGAAAAGAGATGATGATGAAGCAGATACTCACCTCTGGGTGTGCAGAATGGGTCATTAGCAAAGACAGCATTTTTCAATCATTCTTAGTTATCTCAGAAAACAAATGGTCCTCACCTCCTTGAAGCTCTGCAGCCACCATTCTTTATGGTGTTAGTCACAACTGAGCAGCTCACTGGTCCACTTCAGACTAAAAGTCAATCACATTAGTGTGGCACTTGCGTCATACAGACCAAGCTGACAATCCACCAAGACTTTTGCTGATAACTCATTCCCAAACTTCTCTAGTCCAGTGAGAACAAATGGGCAAAATAGGCATGAAGGTAGTTAACAAGACAAGTTTGTATAGCAAATAACAATATTCTGTTTAAATATCAGATTTCTCTAATGCAATTACTATTTCATTCTGACCTTTAGATAGCTTAGTTTAGCCTCACATCTTAAAAATAAAATTCACAATACAATCTGTCTACTCCTGTAACAGAATACTAATAATTTGTTTACTTAAGCATAGAAGCTGGTGCGAGAACATTACCTTATTACCAGGAACCTCCCAATATTGTACTTTATACCTGTCAATCTTCACCAAGGGACAAAAGCCCACTATTGACTGTAATAAAAAGGAACAGTACAGCTTATTTTGGCGCCCATTCCCGCTGGCGTAGGATCAAGGTCTCAGGACTCTGAAATGATCATGGTACCATCACCATAGTATCTACACAAGCCAATGCTGTAGTTAGAAAGCAGAAACATGGCTGCAGTATGTGGGTGAGGGGAAATCATCTGTTTCCAGGGATAAAACTGGGCAACAGAAGAACAGGAGATTAAAATGTTGATAACCAACGTGGTAAGAGATAACAACAGCAAGACTCAAAGTTGGAATTTGATGAACAGGACTGCTAAACACGCCTGGCCTAACTTCAGTTTGGAACCATTTATGGGGCCCAGAAAAATATATGCTCACCAGGTCAATCTCAAAGTCATAACTGATGAATAAAGGTCTAAACAAGAATATTTTAGGTGTGATGGGATAAAGGGAACATCACAAAGTTAGAAATCACAAAAAAGAATTGCCTAACAATGTAACAGTTGTTAAGTAAGCATTTGTGAGGAAGAAAAACAAGTTATAATTTGATAGATGTATAACATTCCACCGGATAAAGGTGACACATCAAAATCAGTCTTTTCTCTTCAGAGGAGGTAACTGTACTTCTATTATTT
The DNA here is from genome assembly GCF_004010195.1 of Chiloscyllium plagiosum. Classification (NCBI taxonomy): domain Eukaryota; kingdom Metazoa; phylum Chordata; class Chondrichthyes; order Orectolobiformes; family Hemiscylliidae; genus Chiloscyllium; species Chiloscyllium plagiosum. Next base: position 57,868,494 of record NC_057726.1, read on the forward strand.
TATTTTTATGGAAAACCAAATCAGGGAAGGCAGCCGTTTGTCTCACCATATCCATGCAGACTCTGTGAAAGAGACAGCCAATTCAAAACACTCATTTGCCTTTTCCCCAAAATCCTGTAACAAAGGTTAATCTCAAATCTGTGAATTACTACATTTCTCTCTTTTTTAAGGAGTCTCTCAAAGGGAGGAATGTAAAGAATTGGAGGGTGGACCATATGGGAACTCCAGAGCTTAGAGCCAAGGCAGCTGACGACACTGCCACCAATTAAAATTAAGGATATTCAAGATGTCGTAAGAGTGTAAATATCTAAGGGGTTTGAGAGGTTGGAGAAGATGACGAGATAAGAAAGGGAAGTCATGGAGGGATCTGAAAACAAACAAGAATGAGAGTTTTTTTTAAAAAAATCGAGGCCAAGTATAAGTTAGTGCCAGAGTTAAAGGGAACACCAAGGCTCGACGACATAATCTGGTTGTGTTGAATTTCAAAGTTGTACAAGTGAAAGGCTCCACTAAAAGTAAAAAGCAACATTAGCAGTTTCAATCAGAGATAATGTAATATTCTGTCCAACAGTCACCACCTATACTACCAAATTATTAAATACTAATTCTATAATTAACAGTAGTTACGACACTGCAAAGATCTATACCGCTTCACCTATCACACTACATAAAATAAGTTTTCAAACGATTTCACAAGAAAACCTAGAGATCCATCAAATTTCAATGTTTTTAGCTTACTAGTTCTGGTCCCAGTGTAAGAAGAGGATTGTCAGCAACATTGTCAGCTAAAGCAAAATTATGTCGTGCAGAAGTTAGGATATGACACTCTTTGCAAAACTCCACCACACAGATAAGTTTTAAAAAGGCAATGCAAAGAAAGAAGAAAAATCTGTTGTATGGTACAACATGGCAAAATGAGCAATATGCATATGCTTATTCTTATGCCGGCCAAATTTAAAATGCTTCAGAGCACAGCCTTAGTGAGGGATAGTATTGTAAACCATTTCTTTCAGTCGCATGGCACAGTGCTTCATTTCAACCTTTGAATAAAATGACTGTTTGCAGCAGGAGAAAGTTCCATGCTCTTACAGAAAGAGGTAGAAATTGTATTAATTGTTTTAAAGGACAGAGAGGGTCACATAACCTGTGGACTCAGAAATAATAAGCTAATCTGAGTTACACAGAAACAGAAAATAGGAGCAGGAATAGACCATTCAGCCTTTAAGCTTACCCTGAAATTCAATACGAACATGGCTGATCGTCCATACCCTGCTTCTGTATTCTCCCCATAGTCTTTAGTTCCTTCAGCCCCAAGAACCTATTCCTTCTTCAAAACATTCAACATTATGGCCCCAATCACTTTCTAAGGCAGAGAATTCCACAGGCTCACCCCGCTGAAGAAATTTCTCTTCATCCCAGTCCTAAATGGCATACTCCATATCCTTAGACTGTGATCCCTGGTTCTGGTCATCTCAAACATACAGTCATAGAGATGCACAGACCCTTCGGTCCAACCCATCTATGCTGACCAGATATCCCAACTCAATCTAGTCCCACCTGCCAGCACCCGGCCCATATCCCTCCAAACCCTTCCTATTCATATACCCATCCAAATGCCTCTTAACTGTTGCAATTGTAACAACCTCCACCGCTTCCTCTGACAACTCATTCCATACACTTACCACCCTCTGCGTGAAAACGTTGCCCCGTACGTCTCTTTTATATCTATCCCCTCTCCCTCTAAATCTATGCCCTCTAGTTCTGGATTCCCCGACCCCAGGGAAAAGACTTTGTCTATTTATCCTATCCATGCCCCTCATAATTGTGTAAACTTCTATAAGGTCACCCCTCAGCCTCTGACACTCCAGGGAAAACAGCCCCAGCCTGTTCAGCCTCTCCCTGTAGCTCAAATCCTCCTACCCTGGCAACATCCTTGTAAATCTTTTCTGAACCCTTTCAAGTTTCACAACACCTTTCCGATAGGAAGGAGACCAGAATTGCACACAATATTCCAACACTGGCCTAACCAATGTCCTGTTTAGCCGCAACATGACCTCCCAACTCCTGTACTCAATACTCTGACCAATAAAGGAAAGCATACCAAACGCCTTCTTCACTATCCTATCTACCTGCGACACCACCTTCAAGAAGCTATGAACCTGCACTCCAAGGCCTCTTTGTTCAGCAACACTCCCTAGGACCTTACCATTAAGTGTATAAGTCCTTTGTTCAGCAACACTCCCTAGGACCTTACCATTAAGTGTATAAGTCCTGCTAAGATTTGCTTTCCCAAAATGCAGCACCTCGTATTTATCTGAATTAAACTTCATCTGCCACTTCTCAGCCCATTGGCCCATCTGATCAAGATCCTGTTGTAATCCGAGGTAACCTTCTTCACTGTCCACTACACCTCCAGTTTTGGTGTCATCTGACAACTTACTAACTATACTTCTTATGCTCGCATCCAAATCATTTATATAAATGATGAAAAGTAGTGGACCCAGCATCAACCTTTGTGGCACTCCACTGGTCACAGGTCTCCAGTCTGAAAAACAAACCTTCAACACCACCCTCTGTTTTCTACCTTCGAGCCAGTTCTATATCCAAATGGCTAGTTCTCCCTGTATTCCGTGAGATCTAACCTTACTAACCAGTCTCCCATGGGGAACCTTGCCAAACGCCTTACTCAAGTCCATATTAGATCACAAGTACCACTTTGCCCTCATCAATCCTCTTTGTTACTTCTTCAATAAACTCAATCAAGTTTGTGAGACATGATTTCCCACGCACAAAGCCATGTTGACTACCTCTAATCAGTCCTTGCCTTTCCAAATACATGTGCATCCTGTCCCTCAGGATTCCCTCCAACAAGTTGCCCACCACCGACATCAGGCCCACTGGTCTATAGTTCCCTGGCTTGTCCTTACCACCCTTCTTAAACAGTGGCACCACATTATCCAACCTCCAGTCTTCCGGCATCTCACCTGTGATTATCGATGATACAAATATCTCAGCTAGAGGTCCAGCAAACACTTCCCTAGCTTCCCACAGAGTTTTCAGGTACACCTGATCAGGTCCTGGGGACTTATTCACCGTTATACGTTTCAAGACATCCAGCACTTTCTCCTCTGTAATACGAACATTTTTCAAGATGTCACTTTCTATTTCCCTACATTCTATATCTTCCATGTTCTTTTCCACAGTAAATACTGATGCAAAATACTTGTTTATTATCTCCCCCATTTTCTGTGGCTCCACACAGAGGCTGCCTTGCTGATCTTTGAGGGACCCTATTCTCTCCTTAGTTACCCTTTTGTCCTTAATGTATTTGTATAAACCTTTTGGAGTCTCCTTAATTCTATTTGCCAAAGCAATCTCATGTCACCTTTTTGCCTTCCTGATTTCCCTCTTAAGTATACTCCTACTGCCTTTATACTCTAAGGATTCACTTGATCTATCCTGTCTATACTTGACATAATGCTTCATTCTTTTTCTTAACCAAAACCTCAATTTTTCTAATCATCCAGCATTCCCGACACCTACCAGCCTTTCCTTTCACCCTAACAGGAATATAGTGTCTCGGGACTCTTGTTCTCTCATTTCTGAAGGCTTCCCATTTTTTAGCCGTCCCTTTACCTACAAAAATCTGCCCCCAATCAGCTTTTGAAAGTTCTTGCCTAATACTGTCAAAATTGGCCTTTTGCCAATTTAGAACATCAACTTTTAGATCTAGTATACTTTTTTCCATCATTATTTTAAATCTAATAGAATTATGGTTGCTGACTGCAAAGTGCTCCCCCACTGACACCTCAGTCACCTATCCTACCTTATTTCCCAAGAGCAGGTTGCGTCATCTGTCTTGATAGGCTTCAAAGAGACCACCTCCCCCCCCCATCCCCCATTCTTCTATACTCAGTGAATATCATCCTAATTGATTCAGTCAGTCTTCACTAGTTAGTCCCACCATTTCAGGAATCAGTCTGGTAAACCTCTCATGTGTTTCCCCAACAGCCAGAACATTCTTCCTGAGGTAAGGAGACCAAAACTACATTTAGAGTATTGTGTGGAGTCTCACAAAGGACTACACAACTGCAGCAAGGCATTCCTGTTCTTGGACTTCATTGTGAGAAGATTTGAGTACAACATACCATTTGGTTTCTTCAATGTCTGCTGCACCTGGCATAGAGAACAGTTCTGATGAAGGGTCACCGGACCTGAAATGTTAACTTTGATTTCTCTTCACAGATGCTGTTTGACCTGCTGAGCTTTTCCAGCAACTTCTGTTTTATTTCCAAGTACTAATCGCCACAGTAACCAACTAGTCACTGCTGGTCACTTGGAAAAAATTCATTGATTCTATCTGCCTGATTCCTATCTGCTAACAAGTTGTCTAATCACATCTGTACACTGCTAATCCCTTTAAGCACTTTATTTTTATATGTCAATTTCTTATTTGGGACTTTATTGAAATTCTTAGAGCCCAAGTAAATCATATCCACTCGCTTACAACTCTACTAGTTGTATCCTTGAAAAATTCCAAAAGATTTGTCAAGCATGATTTTCCTTTCATAAATCCATGCGGACTTTGCCTGATCCAGTCACTGCTTTCCAAGTGCTCTGCTATTAAATCTTTTATAATGGACTGTCACAATATCACCATTGCCAATGTCAGGCTAAGTGGACTATAATTTTGTTTATCACATCTGTTTTTTTAAAATAGCAGGGTTACATTAGCTATCATCCAACCTACGGGAGCAGTTCCAGAGAACAGATTCTTGAAACCACTATTTAAAGCATAACTTCCTTAAGTACTCTGGGATGTAGATTATTGGGCCCTGGGGATTTATTAGCCTTTAAATCCCATCAATTTCCCCAATACCATCTCCCTCCGATTGATTCCTTTCAGCTCCTCACTGGCACTAGGCCGTGTTCTCCCCAACATTTTTGGGATGTTATTGGTGAAGACAAAACCAAAGTATGTATTTATTTGGTCCATCATCTCTTCGTTCCTCATTATAACGTTCCCTGTTTCTAACTGCAAGAGACTTACATTTGTCCTCACATACCTATCGAAGTTTTTACAGTTTCGATATTACCATAAACTTACTCTCAGTTTATATTCCGCCCCCCCCCCACCCACCCCCTAATCAATTCCTTTGTTCTCCTTTGCTGAAAACTAAAATTGCTCTTAATCCTCAGGTCTTTTTTTTGGCTTTTTCCTTGGGTCTAATACCATCCCCAATTTCCCTGGTTAGCCATGATCGAGTTACCTTTTCCATTATATTTTTGTACCAGACAAGAATGAACAATTATTACAATTCCTCTATGAACTCTTTAAATGTTTGTCACTGCTGTCACTGTAGGTAATGTATTTTATCACACCCAGCTCTGTTTTAAAAAATTCTCAAGGTCAAGGACCAGGCTCGCAGGAAAGTAGTCTGACACAGAACAAACAGCCAAGAGGCGAGTCTGCTAGAATATAAGTGTTTTATTCCCCGCAGCGTCGCCACAACCAGGTCTCGTACTTACAACGGGTCTGGTTTATACTCACTCTACGTGTTACCGGAACTGGGAGCCGTCAGTTCTCGTAGAGCGGTTGCCAACAACCCAAGCACGGCGGTTAAACGCAACCCCGGAGCAGACTCTACCGAACTGGAGACTTTTCCAGCTGATATACTCTTTTCCAGATATAAACATTCATGTGAACAGCAGAGCAAGGCTAAAAAACACATTCCATTCTGGTTACATACAGATAAGAAGATTCACACGGGAAGGTGTATAATAAGATTCACACGGGACTAAGCGACACCTTCCATTTTCAGTTAGATTCACACATGTATTGGGACACAATTTTAACCCTTTCACCACATTCCACTGCTTGGCCCAATACATGTGTTGCATTATGATTCACACATGTATTGGGACATAATTTTACACCACAAGCTCACACCTCATTCCATTGTAGTTTCCTTTATTTAGATTCATGATCCAAGATTCAGAGTCAACTTTATCACCTTCTATCTTAAATTAATAATTCTATCATATTATGGTCACTCTTACCCAAGGGATCTCACACAGCTAGATTGCCAATGGCTCCTGACTACACAATACCAAGTCTGGGGTGGCCCGTTCTCTAGTTGATTGCTCAAAGTAGTAATCCTCAAACCCACCTTGCATACACTCTAGGAATTCCTTCTCTGCGGCATGGTTACTGGTTTGATTTGCCAAATTTTCATGTGGTAAGTCACCTGAATTACAGCTGCACCTTTATTGGTTGGGTCTTTAATTTCCTACTTAATGCCTTCCCCAACATTACAAACACAGTTTGGAGATATACACAGGACTCCCCACTCCTAACCAAATTTTACTTTCTACCTCTGTTTGTTTTGGCTCTGCCCACACAAATTCCATTTCATCAGAGCTAATATTCTTCCTCTCTGTTGCTTTAATGCCCTGTTTAACCAGTAATGTTACCGCACCTCCTTTTCCTTTTTGTCTGTCCTTTCTAAAAACTGAGTGTGCCTGGATATTCACTTCCAAGCCCTGGCCACTCAGCAGCCAAGCTTCGATAACCCCAACTATACCACAACCATTTAGATCTATTAGCAGGACTACTTCATCCACTTTATTGCAAATGTTCTATACATTAAAACACAAGACTTGTCTTTTTAACATTCTTAGCCCTAATTGCATTACTTTGCATTGTAACCCTGTATGATTCTTGCCCATGGATTCTCTGCTTATCACTTTTATTGTCTCCCATTCGGAATTTTACTTTTGCACTGGTTTCCCTTTCTTCTGTCTTGCTGCATAGGCTCCCATCCTCCTGCTATTTTAATTACAAATCAATAACAGGTACTATGGTGACTGACTTGGGTTGAATTTTCTGAAAGTTCCCATTTGAAAGAAAGTGGACAAAACCACATGATATCCTGTTTAACAGGATATGCTGTACCCATATGCTCAAACCTCCAAAACTTCTAAAGTCAATTTGCTTATTTTTCCAGTGAATGTTGTTGACTTAAGACTCTTAACATCGGAGGCAGAAAGAGTAAATCTGCTACCATGCAAAAGTCAATAATTCTTTAACACTTCATTCAACTCAGAATATATCAACTTGGGCCAAAGGATGTAGTGAACTGGGAGATTCTGCCAATCTCCTCGCCACACACATGGCAGAAACAGAAAAGTACATGAAAAGATATTGTCCTGCTATATTTACATATACGTAAGGCATTCTGCAGCAGTGACAAGGTATTCTAAACTTGTATGCAACTCTCACTTAGATTGTAGCACTCCGAAAACAAGCACTTCCAAATAAACCTGTTGGACTATAACGCGCATGTGTTTTTTTAACTCAGGATGGCAAAGGTTGAAAAATTGAAGGATTTAAAAGTATTGAATAGGGGAAATACAAATTGATTGTGGTTAAAAAAAAAACAATCTTTGAGAGTTGTTTTAGGAATTTTCATGATCTTCACAGTGCAAGTTTAAGGGTTAATTCCCAAGGACAAAGTGTTCACGTCAACAGAAAGCTGCTTGTTCAGGTTGTCTGGGAATTGATTCCTCAAGCTTCAAGTTCACCATGACCCAAATAATGGCAGCCTGAAGTGATAAATCTTTAACAATCCCAGGGATCACAATTTATTTTCTCAACTGATTAAGAGAACTGATCTTCAGTTTCTCCAAATTTGCTGCTTAAGAACCTGTTCTACTCAATCCACACACACACAAACACAAATTACGAAGAGGTCCTGGTCACAGTACAAAAGAAATGTCACATTCTAAGGTAGCGACTTTCACTGACTACAATTTTGAAGATCAGAGAGAGGGGACAATGCCCTAGGTGGCTCAAGCACCTCACGAATAAGCACCTCAACAACTGAAAGATAAGTTGGTGCCAGCCTGGCTCAGGAAGCATTATGAAATTTCAAGTGAGTGGTCTTTTGTTTAAATCAGGTTTTCAAAAGAAAGATACTTATTTAAGCAAAGACAGAAATGCAAATACATTATGAACTGTATATTTATCACAAACTGGGTTTGTAAACTCTGCTACAACTTGGGATCATTTATTCAGATCATCATCAAAAGATGATGAGAGGCAATTACCAACACAGGTTATCACAACATAATTTACCTCAGGGGAAACTTCAGCCCTGATACGAAGGACTTTGAGGTTTGCTCAGGCTAAACCCTAAACAACAACCAGCAAAAACAAAAGCAACTGGAAATCAAGACTTTCACTTGTGTTGGAATTGCTTGAAGTATAGCACCAATCAGAAAAGCACCAACATCCATCCCTAGTTAAAAACGATGAACTATCTTGGCTTGTAATGTTTCCAACATTCCAAAAAATTTAATTACCTGCAAAGTATTCTCTACGGAAGTCATTATATAAATACAAGTCTTTACTTGCTCCAAGAACACAAGAAGCTATCCTCACTTTGAGACAGGTGAACTAAAGTGAAAATTGTTATTTAAACATTTACAGGACAGGGTTGCCTTACCTGTCAACCAAAAGCAATAAATACTACAGCAAAAGGAAAAAATGTTGCCCCTCAAATCACCTCGATAATTTGGCCAAGAACTCTTTTGCCCCCAATATATTCGTTGTCAAAAAAAAATGTTGCAGGTCAAAAAGGAAATCTCCATTGTTGATGGAGGCGTACAACCTTCAACCCTTCTCAAAATAAACACAACATAGTTAAATTCCTTTGCCAAAAATTCAAAATCCTGTGGTAGTTACCCAACTCCTGAGAAATAAAGGGCAGGTAGCACAGGCAGAGTGTCTTCAGTATATGAAACTGATCAAATTGGCTGTAAAAACAGTGCAATAATAATGCAATATGCGCTAATCAGATATTGCAGTTTGGGAAAACTTGTCTGCGGCTGTCTGAAAAATACAGTTGTCACTGTGATCTCTAGGAAGTGGGACCGGGACACAACAGCAGTAGTTTCCAGAATTGACTACACTGTCATGCAAAGCAAGACTGAGATCACCACTGGGAACCAAAAGGTGCTAAAACTCAAAATAATAAAATAAAATCAGAAGTGTATTGACTTGACAGAATTTTCAGATAAACTTTAATGGATGTTGTTCCAGAACTTGGAGCAGTTAGACTACCAAATCCAAATAGGAGAAAGTGAGGACTGCAGATGCTGGAGAAGGGCTTATGCCCGAAACGCGATTTTCCTGCTCCTTTGATGCTGCCTGACCTGCTGCGCTTTTCCAGCAACACATTTTTAAGTACTAAATCCAAATGTTGAGCATTCAAATTCCAAAGAAGCGAGTTGTGGAAATGATTTCAATGTGATGCGACTTTGAGGTAGACTGTGAAAGAAGCCATAAAATCTCAATTTGTTCACTAATGCTATCCCTACCTGATCTGAAATAAACTCTTACTACTCTTTAAAATGGCTCAGGAGGCAACACAGTTGCATAAAACTATTGCCCATTTCGGAGGAAACTAAGAGAAAACAGATCTAGCCTAGCTAGTGCACATCTAAAGGACTTGCTTTAATATAAATTTATCCCTTGAAAATAACTTCAACAAGTTACATTTTCAAACTAGAAAATATTCCCAAAGTTCCAATTTGTCACCAAAAGGATTATAGTAATTAATCACCTATTTAATGACCATTATCCAGCTTATAGCCCACATGACTGTACATAGTCCATTTCCATCAACCTCCATTAAATTAATCTCCTGACAAAAGTGACCATTGGAACTGAATCCACATATCTTCTTAGTCCATGGCTCTCCTGGGAACAAGGATCAAGTAATCTCAGGAACCATACAAAGAAAACTTATATGTCATTAGAAAGATGAGCCTGCATTGGATGCAAAAGCACGGATATTTGAAATTTTGTAAATAATACTGATTGACCAGATGTATTAAGGTTAGGCATCCTATACCAGGAATATTACAGTCAAAACACATACAATAAAAACACAAGACAAATAAGATGTTGTGGCTATGAAACTCAATTTTTTTAAAAAACCGGACGGAAGTTAAGGTATGAATCCATTAGAGGACTTTAAATTGCAAAATGTTTTGTGAAGATAAATCACAATGAGGAGAAACAGTATTCTAATAAAACTGTTTCCCAGAACTTGTATCATTTACCACGAGTGGTTACTGAGATAAAGGAACAATTTAAATCAGAAACAAAAGCCGAAGTTGCTGGACAAACTCAACAGGTCTGGCAGCATCTGAAAACAAATCAGAGTTAATGTTTCGGGTCTGGTGAGCCTTCCTCAGAACCGAGGACTTCTTGTTGTACTCTTCACTCTGACCCCCAATATGGTAAGGTCCTAGGGAGTGTTGCTGAACAAAGAGACCTTGGAGTGCAGGTTCATAGCTCCTTGAAAATGGAATCGCAGGTAGATAGGATAGTGAAGAAGGCGTTTGGTATGTTTTCCTTTATTGGTCAGAGCATTGAGTACAGGAGTTGGGACGTCATGTTGCGGCTATACAGGACATTGGTTAGGCCACTGTTGGAATATTGCATGCAATTCTGGTCTCCTTCCTATCGGAAAGATGTTGTGAAACTTGAAAGGGTTCAGAAAAGATTTACAAGGATGTTGCCAGTTGGGAGGATCTGAGCTACAGGGAGGGGCTAAACAGGCTAGGGCTGTTTTCCCTGGAGCATCGGAGGCTGAGGGGTGACCTTA
>NC_057726.1:57879819-57891985 GCF_004010195.1 Chiloscyllium plagiosum
ACAGAACTGGCTCAAAGGTAGAAGACAGAGGGTGGTGGTTGAGGGTTGTTTTTCAGACTGGAGGCCTGTGACAAGTGGAGTGCCACAAGGATCGGTGCTGGGTCCTCTACTTTTTGTTATTTACATAAATGATTTAGATGCGAGCATAAGAGATACATTTAGTAAGTTTGCAGATGACACCAAAATTGGAGGTGTAGTGGATAGCGAAGAAGGTGGGTGACACAGTGACACAGTGGTTAGCACTGCTGCCTCACAGCGCCAGAGACCAAGGTTCAATTCCTGCCTCAGGCGACTCTCTGTGTGGAGTTTGCACGTTCTCCCCGTGTCTGCGTGGGTTTCCTCCAGGTGCTCTGGTTTCCTCCCACAAGCCAAGAATGTGCAGGTTAGGTGAATTGCCCACAGTGTTAGGTGAAGGGGTAAATGTAGGGGAATGGGTCTGGGTGGGTTGCGCTTCGGCAGGTCAGTGTGGACTTGTTGTGCTGAAGGACCTGTTTCCACACTGTAAGTAATCTAAAAAAAAGGTTTGCTCAGATTACAACAGGATCTGAACCAGATGGGCCAATGGGCTGAGAAGTGGCAGATGGAGTTTAATTCAGATAAATGTGAGGTGCTGCATTTTGGGAAAGCAAATCTTAGCAGGACTTATGTACTTAATGGTGAGGTCCTCGAGAATGTTGCTGAACAAAGAGATTTTGGAGTGCAGGTTCATAGCTCATTGAAAGTGGAGTCGCAGGTAGATACGATAGTGAAGAAGGCGTTTGGTATGCTTTCTTTTATTGGTCAGAGCATTGAGTACAGGAGTTGGGAGGTCATGTTGCAGCTGTACAGGACATTGGTTAGGCCACTGTTGGAATAGCGCATGCAATTCTGGTCTCCTTCCTATCGGAAAGATGTTGTGAAACTTGATAGGGTTCAGTAAAGATTTAAAAGGGTGTTGCCAGGGTTGGAGGATTTGAGCTATAGGGAGAGGCTGAACAGGCTGGGGCTGTTTTCCCTGCAGCGTCAGAGACTGAGGAGTGACCTTATAGAGGTTTACAAAATCATGAGGGGCATGGATAGGATAAATAGAAAAAGTCTTTTCCTTGGGGTGGGGGAGTCCAGAACCAGAGGGCATAGGTTTAGGGTGAGAGGGGAAAGAAATAAAAGAGACCAAAGGGACAACTTTTTCACACAGTGGATGGTACATGTATGGAATGAGCTGCCTGAGGAAGTCGTGGAGGCTGGTACAATTGCAACAGTTAAGAGGCATTTGGATGGGTATATAAATAGGAAGGGTTTGGAGGGATATGGGCTGGGTGCTGGCAGGTGGGACTAGATTGGGTTGGGATATCTGGTCGGCATAGATGGGTTGGACCGAAGGGTCTGTTTCCATGTTTTACATCTCTATGACTCTATAATTGCAGTGAACAACCACCAGTATTGTGTGGCATATTATGGGGTCAGAGTGAAGAGTACAATAAGAAGTCCTCAGTTCTGAGGAAGGGTCACCAGACCCAAAACATTAACTCTGATTTATTTTCAGATGCTGTTAGACCTGCTGAGCTTGTCCAGCAACTTCGGCTTTTATTTCTGATTTACAACATCTGTGGTTCTTTCGGTTTTTATTTAGTGCAACAAGGGGGGTGTGGGGGGTGCTAGGGCAGGGGCTCAGTGAAACAACGCAGGATACTTCATAAGATCATTATCCATCAAAGTTTGACACCGAGACACATCAACAACATTACAGGGTTAATAGTCAACAGCTTGATCAAAGAGGTGGATTTGAAAGGAACATCTTAAAAGGAGTCTGGAGTTCAGGGAGGAAACTCCAAAGCTTAGGGCCCAGACAATTCTTGAATACTGAATGCCTGCTCTATATCCACACGGTACTAAGTCAAATAGGGATTGGAATACTCTTTAGTTCCTTGGACAAGTACAGTTTCAATACTCGAGAGGCTGAATATCATGTAGGACAAAGCAGCTCACTTGACTGGCAACCCATCCACTGCCGACATGAGGCAGTATAGCACCTGGTCCAGGTTCCTACAAAAGCTCTTTCTAAACTGGCATCTTGAAGGACAAAAACAAGAGGTACAAAGGAATACTGCCACCAGTCAAGTTTTGTGCGCAAACCACACTACATCCTGATTTGGCTTTATGGGGAGTCCTTGTTTTATGTCTCCCCTTTTGAAACTTTTTCACTTTGACATTATTTCTTTTTTATCTTTGCTCATTTCAAGAGTCATTTTAATATTCCTTATTTCCTTGTCACATCTCATGTAATCATGGTTCTCACAAAATCACATCAACAGCAAGTTTCCCTGAATGTTTTGCTAGAGTTAGCATCATTGTGTCTGTACCCTACTGGTGAAGATCATGTGTTTTAAAAATAGTTCTGTGCTTAGTTTTCCAAAAATTCCCTGCTGTTCATACCTATACTAATAAAGAAACTGGCGTGGGCTGTTTTCTTAGAAGAATTCTCTGCTGTATTGTACTCCACAATAATTTGCCTAAGCAGGTACAATAGCTGAGTTGTATTGTACCTGTACTGTAGATTTGTTAAAAAGATATGTCTTCCAACAGAAAAACCCACTTTCTTCACTGAAGCTTTCCTCATTTGTCTGTCAAGTTTTTTCAACTAGGAATACAATGCTGTGTATGTATGGCATAGTATTTCAATATTTTCACTGGCTTTTGAGCAAAACTTATCCTCAGTACCCAATTCACGGGTCATGATTTTCAGGAATATAACCCAATTTTAAATGAGGGCATCCTGTATATCACCAATCTTTATTGTTACTGAGTTAAAATCCTAAACTCCCTTCCTGACAACACTGTGGATGTACATGCACCACATGAACTTCAGCAATTCAATAGGTGACTCCCTGTCACCTTCTCAAATGCAATCATGGATGGGCATTAACTAATCAGAAATGGCAACATCCAGAGAATAAATAAATTGGAAAAACTCGATGGCAATCAGTAATGGTGGCAAAATTGATAACTGAGTATGTTCAGGAGGGCAGGATTAGAGATGAAATGGGAGTTTTGAGTTATTACTCAAGCTCAAAAATAACAAATGATCAGCATTTCTAATGAAGGGCTTATGGCCGAAGCATCGATTCTCATGCTTCTCGGATGCTGCCTGACTTGCTGTGCTCTTTCACCACAACACTCTCGACAAATGATCAGCATTAGTACACAAATAACAGATAAACATGGCACACCATTGAAGTGGGCTCGGGGAGATTCTGAGTGCCATTTAAGCCATGAAAACTGAATTGAACTATTGACAGAGTTTGACATGTGATCAATCAGGTTTTACCAGTTTACTTGTGCATTTAACAGCAATAAGTGTCATCACTGGAATAATTTGTTCAATGCATCCTCACATTAAATTTCAACGTTTAATATGATTATGACTGATTCTTGGCCAAAACTTGACTTCTATGCATGTTACCCAAATCCTTCGATGTTTGAGATTTTTTTTAAAAATCTCAACCTTAATCTTGAGTACACACAGAACTTCTGCAGACAATTCTAAACATTCACAAGCTGAAATAAAGAAATCACTCACATCAGTCCTGAATAATTGAACTCTTATCCTGAGGCTGGGGCCCATGTTCCCGATTGCCCAACCAGGGAAGCAATGTGTCTAATCATTTAGCCCATCGAATCCCTGTATGTTTCAATGAGATAACCTCTCATTTTCTAGGTTTTTAATTGCATTCAATTATTCATCTTCTATAGTACAATTTGAACCTACATCCCCATCCTACTTATCTGAGCTTTATGTAGGACTAGTCTAGTGACATATCCACCTTCCTCTTCATTTTCCTAAACTGCAGAGTGTGTAGGGTCAATTTACTCAGCATTTCATTGCAGCATAACCCTCCTCCATTCAAGAGACCAACCTAGTAAGCTCTTGATGTTCCAGGTTTCAATACTAATATATCCTCAAATATGGAAATCGAAAGTGCAAACAGTACTCCAATGTGCTCTCATCAAATCCTTATACAACTGCAATAAGATTTCTTCATTCTTATCCTCTAATTCCATTGCAATAAAGGCCAACTTGCCATTTACCTCCAAATGGTTTGCTCTGCGTGGATATAAACCTGCTGCATTCCTTATGTGAATATACTCAAGCCTCTCTTAACATAAGCATTTGTAAGTTCCATGCTTTTAAAAATATTGATTTTCTATTCTTACTACCAAAGAAAATAAACCCTCACTTTTCAAATTATAGTCCTCCTTGTCACCCATTCACTTGAACTGATTTATAGGCAGTTCCCAAGTTTTGAAGGGGTTCTGTTCGAGAGTCTGTTTGCAAGTTGATTTGTACACGAGCTGGATCACAATGCAGGACAACGTAAAAGGAACCATATGTAAGTAAAGAAAGTTTTTGTATGTCAAGTTATTAAAGTTAAACACCTGCGTGCGATCACGTCAGTAAGTCAGATGTTATAAATTGGGGAACCTCTGTAACTAGGTGTCCTCCTCTCAGCTTAAACTCCCATCTAACTTTGCATCCTTCATAAATTACTCTCTCTTCATCGAAGTCAGTAAAAAATATTTTCAGTAAGTGAGACCTTAGTGCTGATCCTTGCAGAATTCCACTTATTATAGCCTGTCAATTTAAAAATGCTGCATTTACCTCTAATCTGTGCTTTCTTTCCATTAACCAACATTCTTCCATGCTAATATAACAGCATCCAATTTTATTAGCCCTCATCTTAATGTTTCATCAGATCAAATATTTTTAAAAATTCAAGTACAAGGTCTCTACAGTTCCCTTTTTATACACCACATTCTACAGCTTATAAAAAATATTAAATTTGTCAAAAACAATTTACCTTTCACAAAACCATTGGTTATGTCTGATCATATGATTTTAAATACATGTTTAAGGTGAATTAGCCATGGTAAATGCGGGGTTACAGGTATGGGTGGAATGCTTTTCGGAGGGTCAGTGCAAACTCAGTGGGCAATATGGCCTCTGTCTACACAATAGGGATTCTATGCATTTCTTTAATAGATTTCAGTATCTTGCCAAAAACTGCCATCAGGCTAACTGTCCTATAGTTTGTTCTCTCTTCTTGAATAGCAGTGCTATAATTTCACTTCCCTCGTTCTGTCAGCCACAGTTGGCTCTATCTTGTTGATTTTTTATTCTAGATACACGTTCAAAAATTTAATTTAATTTCTTAAAATGCAATACAGTTTAACTTTTCATTCACCCCATAATATCTAGATTTCAGATTGAACAATGGCTTTCAGAAATCAATTATTTTTTCACAATGACACAGCTGCAATTATGCTATAGAATTTAACTAAAATTGAAATCAAAAACAACTATATTTATTGCAATGCATCAACATCTGCCATTGTAATTCCAGCTGTGGTAAGCATTTGCAATGTAACAGTTTCAACTGTAGGTACACTTGGAAATTTAGGACAGGTCAACCAATCCAAGTTTACATTATCTGATGCAGGCGTAAATACAGGCATCAACCCAATCAAAATAAAAAAACAAACTTAAAGCTCTGTGAGAAGCACACACTGCAATCCTCACTCCTCAGTTCTTTATTATTTCAAAAATCCATTTCACCTTTAAATGCCTTCAGTAATCTAGCCTCCACAACTTGTAGACAGGGGTTGGTTTCCTTTGTACAGAGAACATGGAAGGAGAAGATGAGATTGAGATGTAAAAAATTAAGAGGGATACGGATAGGGTCAATGAGAAGGAACCTATCCCCTTGCTGGAAGGATCACTGACTGGGGCATATAGTAAATCCTTGGTATCCACAAAATCATGAATTCGTCTATCCGCGCCAAAAAAAATCAACAAAATTCAACATCTGCAGGCAAAACTTACATATCCACAATTTTTAACACTTTTTTTTAAAAACTCGTGAGCTACATACTCACAAATTGAATCATTTATAGGTATTCTCAATAACTAACCCTCATGGATACTGAGGAATTACTGTAGATTTAAGGTAAGAGACGGGAGGCTCACCAGGGACGTGATGAAGGTGGTGGGAATCTCAAACTCACCACCTGAAAGGGGCAAGACTGGGTAAGAGGCTGAAATCCCATAACATTTTTGTAGTATTTAGGTACACTTGCAATGCTAAGGCACACATGGCAAGTGGATTAGAATAGTTAGGTGGTAGTCTCAACGCCCCAAAGGGCTTTTTCTGCGCTGTCAAAGTCACCATAATCCCAGAGGACCACTGGGGACTTCCACGGCTCTGGTACAGAGCAAAGGTAACACCAAAAAGAAAGTGAAATATTGTAATGCCCTCCACTTTTTCCATAACAATAAAACAAATGCACGTTCTACAAGATTGGGACAACAAATCAATTTGTTTATAAAAACACACGAGGTGACAGTACAGGAAGTACTGTAACAAATCACAAGAGCAGCTGTGAAGATAATGTGGTGAGCAGATCGACCCTGTGAGTAAACAAGAAGTTGATCAGACTTCCCAGTGAGGGACCCTTTCCCTTTCAGCCACTGTCAGGGACTCCAGGGCACGGGGTTCTTACAGCGGCTGCTTGGAGACACGCTGAGCTTCTCAGCGCAAGCCCCCGGCTCCGCCAGAGCTGGCTCTGGGGCCTGCAGTCCTTTCACTCGAGGCCGGGAGTCAGGCCCTCTTTTACCCCCCCACCGGCCAGCTCCATCCCTGCCCGACCGCCGTTCACAAAATGGGGTTCGACGCGATGATACCAACCCGCTCTCCGAGTTCACGTCCAGCTGCTGGCTTGGCCTGGCCCCACTTCACTTCACTTCACTTCGCCTCGCCTCGCCGCCGCCGTGCGCAGACACAGCCTCCGGGTTGAAGACCGCCCCCACAGCTTCCCCCTTCTCCCAAACCTGAGTGGGTGGGCGGGGTCCTCCGGCCGGCCTGACCGACTGACAGCCGAGAGGGCCAACCGCGGCCAGGGCAAAGCCCGATTGACAGCGGCGGCGACCAATCAACGCCGGGTGACCGTCAGACCGTCAGGGTACGAAGGCCGGAGGGGGGCGGAGCACCGCGGGGGTGAGTAGTTCCCGTTGCTGTCGCAGGGGGCGCTATGGCAGTGTGTGGAACCCAACACGAGCCGACCTCCTGCAGCGTTGCTCCTGGATGAAACATGAGCATTTGGTTTAACTGGTTTCTCGCCAGAGCACCCACAAGGACGTCACCTCGAATATTACACAATCGGAATGCACAAATATTCCCCCTATCTGCATGACCCCCAAACCTTTCATTCTGGGAAGAAAATCGAAAATGTTGGAAATGCTCAACAGATCTGGCAGCATCATAGAGTCATAGAGATGTACAGCATGGAAACAGACCCTTCGGTCCAACCCGTCCATGCCGACCAGATATCCCAACCCAATCTAGTCTCACCTGCCAGCGCCCAAACGATATCCCTCCAAACCCTTCCTCTTCATATACACATCCAAATGCCTCTTAAATGATGCAATTGTACCAGCCTCCACCACTTCCTCTGGCAGCTCATTCCATACATGTACCACTCTCTGTGAGAAAACGTTGCCCCATACGTCTCTTTTATATCTTTCCCCTCTCACCCTAAACCTATGCCCTCTACTCCTCGACCCCAGGGAAAAGACTTTGCCTATTTATCCTATCCATGCCCCTCATAATTTTGTAAACCTCTATAAGGTCACCCCTCAGCTTCAGACACTCCAGGGAAAACAGACCCAGCCTGTTCAGCCTCTCCCTATAGCTCAAATTCTCCAACCCTGGCAACATCCTTGTAAATCTTTTTTAAACCCTTTCAAATTTCACAACATCTTTCCGATAGGAAGGAGACCAGAATTGCATGCAATATTCCAACAGTGGCCTAACCAATGTCCTGTACAGCCATCTGAGGTAACCCTCTTCGCTGTCCACTACACCTCCAATTTTGGTGTCATCTGCAAACCTATGAACTGTACCTCTTATGCTCGCATCCAAATCATTTATCAGTGTCAAAATAGTTAAGGTTTGATTAGTACTGGTAAGAGCTGAGGACATGAAACATTAATTCTACTCTCTTCACCTATGCTGCTAAAATCACCAAGTGTTATCCACATTATGTTTTTATTTCAGGTTTGAAATGTGGACAGTATTATGTTCTCCATTAACTCTAAGGATTTGTTGGTCTGACTCATAATATGCTAACTGCATTTCCATAGCCTAAAAATCCTATCTAAGCCCTAACATTCTGACTTCCAAGACTAACCAAAATGAAAACTACAGTTGCACTGTCAATTGCATAATATCAATAGTGATCATGGAATCATATGGAGCACTGGAGTAGGAATAAGCCATCCAGCCACTTGAGTATATGTTATCATTTGACGAAATATTGATTGATCTAATTCCATACAGATGCCTTTGACTATATCCATGGCTACCTTTGTTAACTGAAATACTCTACCATTTTTGTGTTCAGCATAGACTTACCTGTTGTTGGAGTCAGGGACTGACTCTCTGCCCAAATAAAAGGGCATCTGTAAATCCAGTCAAACATGTGGGTGGGGAACCAGGGACATTACTTCAGGGAGTTTGTTAGCTCAGTTGACTGGACAACTGATTTGCAATGCTGAGTAATGCCAACTCTGTGGTTCAATTCTCACACCAGTTGACATTAACATGAAGGATTCTCCTTCTCAGCTGAGTGTGGTAACCTTCTGGTTAAACCACCACCAGTTGTGTCTCTGTGTGTCTCTCCCTCTCTCCAATAAGAGAATGGCGCTCTGGGATTATGGCAACATTACCTCGTAATTCATTTTAACTGAGCATTAGTCAGTGCTTTTACCAGAAAGAAATAGCAGCACAGTTCATTCATGGAGATAGTGTTGTTGGTGAAAAATTGAATGTTAGCCTATATCTTGAGATCTATCCATACATGTTAGGTTTGCTCTTGCACATTTTGGTTCATCACAAAACCATTAGAAACTAAAAGAAATTAAGACTATTTAGCCCATCGAGCCTACAATAGATCAAGGCTGGCCTGAATGTGACCTTAACTCATTTCTTTTTAACAAGGTGCTGAAAATGCAATCTGATAATGATGCAACAAGAGAAACAAAGTGGGGTCTAAGTATCACTATTAGTCAATAAGACTGAAAAATAAACAGTATAATGATGCAAAAAAAGTGTGCTAGAGTGGGTGAATTAAATGCAAAATCATTTATAGAAAGAGTAACAAAGAAATGTTAGATTAAGAGATAAATGGTAAAAAAGGAATAGAAGGAAAAAACAAAAGTAAACATTCAAATTTAAAATGTGCTTTCCTAAACTCTCCAACTGCAATTAGAACCTGAAAGAACAAGACTTCCATACTTATAATAGGAGAAAGTGAGGACTGCAGATGCTGGAGTACCAAAGTTGAAAAATGTGGTGCTGGGAAAACACAGCAGGCTGGCCTGCTGTGTTTTTCCAGCACCACATTTTTCCATACTTATAATAGTTAACTTTCAGTGCCAAATAGATTGATGGACTGTAATTAAACATTTTAAACAATTAAACATATTTACACCGAAATAATAAGACTTAACTTTCTGTGATGTTTAATCAATATCGGCTTTTTAATTTCAAAATGTATTCTATTTATATATCACGTAGTCACAAATGCAGTTCAGTTCTGTACAGTAGCATTTTAAGGAAACAAATAAAAATTGGTATTTACCTCTATCCAAATAAACCAAAGGCATCGCTTACTTGAACCAGACTGTATTTACCAGCATTTAAGGCATCAGGACAGTGAGATAACTGAATTCAGCTGTGGAAGTACAACATCTTCAAGCCATCCATTGAGGCAGAGAGCTAAGTTAGCCATAGAGAGGAACATTTTCCAACTGTCCTCACCAAATTTTCTGTACACATCACCAAAGTGCATGCTATTTGTTCCACCATCATCTTGACAGTAAAGTCTGGCTCAATGTTACTTAAGAGTGACAACCTGTGTCATCCTAAAGTGAAAGAGCAGGACATGACTAAATAATCATGTAAATAACTTTGTGGTTCACTTTGGCTTCTGTGGTTTGTAATTTATGGCACTCAACTGAAAATTAAATCTCCAATTGTTTTTTCTATGTCTGTGCTGACATCACAACTACAGTGACAGCAACAGAAGATTTACTTTCATCCTGTAACCTGGAGTAAAATGAATTAATCAGGTTTGGCAACAAGAAAGCTGATCAAAACATTTATTTTTGAAACTGATAGAAGCTGACAAAAAAGCATCACATTAAATCAAAGTTTATGATGGAAAATGAAATGTCAAGGCATATGGGGTGGCATATTATCACAGATAGAAGATTGGCTGGCTAACACAAAGCCGATAAGGCAGAAATTAGTCTGTTTCATGTTGGCATGAACTAATAAGTGGTGTACCACAGGGATCATTGTTGGAACCTAAACTATTTATAATTTAAATAAAGGACTTGAATGAACCTTTAGAAGGTATGGTTTTCAAACTTGTTGATGACTCAAAATTAGAAGGAAAAGTAAGTTGTGAAGAGAATGTAAGGAGGCTACAAAAAGATTTAGTTTGGTGAAAGTGAATAGACAAAGGGGTGACAAGTTTTCATGCAATGTGGAAAAATGTGAAATGGCATGAAGAATAGAAAAGAAGCATATTACCTAGTGCACGAATCACAAACGGGTTGGTGTGCACATACAACAAGAAATCGAGAAAGACAATAGAATGTTTTCATTTATTGTGAAGGGAATTGAATACAGAAGGAGAGAGAATTATCTTTAGTTATACACGGCACTGGTGAATTTGCATCTGTGGTACTTAGAGACATGTAGTCATAGAGTACAGCACAGAAGCAGGCACTTGGGTCCAACGACTCCGTGCTTAACCTAATCTAGACCCATTTGTGTAAAACTGGCCCATCCAGTTTTACACAAGGATGTTTCCAGGGTTGGAGGTTTTGAGCTATAGGGAGAGGCTGAACAGGCTGAGGCTGTTTTTCCTGGAGTGTCGAAGGCTGAGGGGTGACCTTATTGAGATTTACAAAATCATGAGGGGCATGGATAGGATAAATAGACAAAAACTGGCCCATCCCTCGAACTTCTTCCTATTCATATACACATCCAGATGCCTTTTAAGTGCTGTAATTGTACCAGCCTTCACTACTTCCTCTGGCAACTCATTCCATACACGCCCAACCCTCCGTGAGAAAACGTTGTCCCTTAGGTCTCTTTTATATCTTTCCCCTCTCACCCTAAACTATGCCCTCTACTTCTGGACACCCCCATCCGAGGGAAAAGACTTTGTCTATTTATCCTATCCATGCCCCTCATGATTTTGTAAATCTCAATAAGGTCACCCCTCAGCCTTCGACACTCCAGGAAAAACAGCCTCAGCCTGTTCAGCCTCTCCCTATAGCTCAAAACCTCCAACCCTGGAAACATCCTTGTAAATCTTTTCTGAACTCTTTCAAGTTTCACAACAGGAAGGAGACTGATAGGAAGGAGCCCAGAATTGCATGCAATATTCCAAAAGTGGCCTAAGCAATGTCCTGTACAGCCGCAACATGACGTCCCAACTCCTATACTCAATACTCTGACAATAAGGAAAGCATACCAAATGCATTCTTCACTATCCCATCTACCTGCTACTCTACTTTCAAGAAGGTAACAGCAGTTTTAAAAGGGAGAAGAGCAGACAAAGGAAACACATGGTGAGGGCAGTGCAGGAGAGAGAGAGAGAGAGAGAAAACCTGCACAGTTACTGCCTTAGCTGTTTTTGAACTCATGTGTCGCTGGACATCGGACTGCATCTGGGAAAATTAACAAACAGTGAATTTCACAACTAATCTTGGAGGAACCGGTTTGGGTGAAGTTCACAGCACAGATTCAGATAAGTTCATTGTTGTTTTAAGTCTGTCCAAGAGAAAGGCTGTATTAGTGAGTATAGTGGGTTCTTTCATGATTATACGTTTTTGGAGATAAGTCCCTTGATTAAACTTAAAATATAAGCCATAGCTATTAATTTAACCTGGTGCAGTGTTTTGTAGAGGAATAAGATGTTGTTATTTTCTGGGTCTGTAGATTGTGAAGGAGCAAAAATGGCCTTTGCTGTGATATGTACTTCTTGTCAGATGTGGGAGTTCAAAGAAAGTTTAAGGGTTGCTGCGGATTATATCTGCCATAAATATTGTTGGATGCGA
>NC_057726.1:57892485-57894911 GCF_004010195.1 Chiloscyllium plagiosum
ATCAACACTTAGATCCGGTCTATCCTTTTCCATCTGTATTTTAAAACAAATAGAATTATGATTGTTGGCCCCAAAGTGCTTCCCCACTGACACCTCAGTCACCTGCCTGCCTTATTTCCCAAGAGTAAATCAAGTTTTGCACCTTCTCTAGAACGTACATCCACATGCTGAATCAGAAAATTTTCTTGTACATTCTTAATAAATTCATCTCCATCTAAACCCTTAACATTATGGCAATCCCAGTCTCTTTTTGCAAGTTAAAATCTCCTACCATAACCACCCTATTATTCTTACAGATAACTGAAATGTCCTTACAAATTTGTTTCTCAATTTCCCGCTGACTACTGGGGAGGCACGGGGGGGGTGGGGAGGGGGGGGTAGTGGGTCGATAATACAATCCCAATAAGGCAATCATCCCTTTCTTATTTCTCAGTTCCACCCAAATAACTTCCCTGGGTGTGTTCCCAGGAATATCCTCCCTAAGTACAGCTGTAATGCTATCTCGTATCAAAAATGTCACTCTCCCACTCAGCATTTGTATCCTGGAACATTAAGCTGCCAGTCTTGTTCATCCCTGAGCCATGTTTCTGTGATTAATATGATATCCCAGTCCCTGGCACCTAACCATGCCCTGTGTTCATCTGCCTTCCCTGTTAGTCCTCTTACATTGAAGTAAACGCTGTTTAATTTTTCAATCCTACCTTGTTCTCTGCTTTGTTCCTTCTTGGCCTGACTGTTTGACTTGTTCCCTTCCCCAACTGTACCAATCTCAGACTGATCTCTTTCCTCACATCTCCCTGGGGCCCTCCCCACCTGACTAGTTTAAATCCGCCCAAGAAGCTCTAGCGAATCTCCATGTCAGTATATTAGTCCTTTCCAATTCAGGTGCTTTCCATCCTTCTTGTTCAGGTCACTTCCACTCCAGAAGAGATTCCAATGATCTAAAAATGTGAACCCTTCTCCCATGCACCAGCTCCTCAGCCACACATTCATCTGCTCTATCCTCCTATTACTACCTTCACTAGCTTATAGAACCAGGAGTAATCCAGGTATTACCATCCTCGAGGACCTTTTTTTTAAATTCCTCCCTAACTTTCCATATTGTCCCTTCAGAATCTCATCCTTTTCCCTTCCTATGTTGGTTCCAATGTGTACAATGACCTCCTGCTGGTCCCTCTCCCCCTTTGGGACATTCTGCACCCTCTCTGAGACATCCTTGATCCAGGCATCAGGGAGGCAACAGATCACTCTGATTTTTCACTGCTGGCTGCAGAAACGTCTGTCTATACCTCTAACTAGAGAGTCACATATCAAAATTAATTTCTTGGAACCCTCCTCATTACATTAGAACCTATCTTGACACCAGATACTTGGCTGTTCGTGCTACATTCCCCTGAGGGTCTGTCATCCCCTACATTTTCCAACACAGCATACTTGTTTGAAATGAGGATAGCCACAGAAGATTCTGCACTATCTGCCTACCTCTCCTACCTTTCCTGGTGTTAACCCATCTATCTGACTGTATCTGCAGCTTTTCTCCCTTCCTATAACTGTCATTCATCACACCCCCTTGCTCTTGTAAATTCATCATTGCCTATAACTGTCGCTCCAATCGATCCATTCGATCTGACAGGATTCACAACAAAAGATATTTCCTGCAGACATAATCCTCAGTAATATGTAAACTCTCCCTAAACTACCACATCTGACAGGATGAGCATTTTGCTCTATTAAAGGCCATTTTTGCTCCTTCACAATCTACAGACCCAGAAAATAGCACCGTCATGTTTCTCTAAAAAAAACACTGCTCCAAACTAGCTTAATACTTATATTTTTAAAATTTAATCAAGAGACAGATCTCAATCAAACATATAATCAAGAAAAAACCCACTCTACTCATTATTGTAGACTTACAGGAGGGTTACACTTAAAAAGCATGCATTAATCTGTTTCTGTGCTGTGAGCTCTCCCACACAGGTTTCTCCAAGATCGGTTGTGAATTTCACTGTTTGTTAAGTTTTCCTAGGCACACTCCGATGTCCAGAGATACATGAATTCAAACAGCCAGGCAGTAACTGTGCAGATTCACTGCTGTGTCATTTAGCAATGTGGGTTTCTTTCTCTCTCTCTCTCCTTCATTGACCACGTGCTGCCTATTGTCTGTCCTTCTCTCTTTTAAAAGCTGTTATAGAGTCATAGAGATGTATAGCATGGAAGCAGACCCTTTGGTCTAACTCGTCCATGCCGACCAGATATCCCAACCCAATCTAGTCCCACCTGCCAGCACGTGGCACATATCCCTCCAAACCCTTACTATTCATATATGCATCCAAATGCCTTTTAAATGTTGCAATTGTACCAGCCTCCACCACTTCCTCTGGCAGCTCATTCCATACACGTACCACCCTCTGCATGAAAAAGTTGCC
>NC_057726.1:57895046-57899718 GCF_004010195.1 Chiloscyllium plagiosum
TTACAAAAGTATGAGGGGCATGGATAGGATAAATAGACAAAGTCTTTTCCCTGGGGCGGGGGAGTCCAGAACTAGAGGGGAAAAATATAAAAGAGACCTAAGTTGCAACGTTTTCATGTAGAGGGTGTTATGTGTATGGAATGAGCTGCCAGAGGAAGTGGTGGAGGCTGGTGCAATTGCAACATTTAATTGGCATTTGGATGGGTATATGAATAGGAAGGGTTTGGAGGGATATGGGCTGGGTGCTGGCAGGTGGGACTACATTGGGTTGGGATATCTGGTCGGCATGGACAGTTTGGACTGAAGGGTTTGTTTCCATGCTGTACATTTCTATAACTCTGACTCTATATGAACCTGCACTCCAAGGTGTCTTTGTTCAGCAACACTCCCGAGGACCTTATCATTAAGTGTATAAGTCCTGGTAAGATTTGCTTTTCCAAAATGCAGCACCTCAGATTTATATAAATTAAACACCATCTGCCACTTCTCAGCCCATTGGCCCATCTAGTTAAGATCCTGTTGTAATCTGAGGTAACCCTCTTCGCTGTCGACTACACCTCCAATTTTGGTGTCATCTGCAAAC
Organism: Chiloscyllium plagiosum; assembly: GCF_004010195.1. Lineage (NCBI taxonomy): Eukaryota > Metazoa > Chordata > Chondrichthyes > Orectolobiformes > Hemiscylliidae > Chiloscyllium > Chiloscyllium plagiosum. The sequence continues at coordinate 57,895,630 of NC_057726.1, forward strand.
TTACTAACTGTGCTCACATGCAAAACATGTTGATAATCACTGGTTAGTAATCACTAATTTTCTAATCTTTAAGCAGTCTGAATCACCCCTAGATCCCTGGTTCTGGACATTGAACTGATGTGAAATGAGGAGGTAATAGACAGATGTTTCGGGTCAATAGAATCTCTGCTTTTATTTAAAATACAAAAGATAAGTATAATACAAGAAAAATAGGCAATGTAACAAAAGAACGAAATTGAGAAACAATTAATTATACAGAGAACAGTAGTACTTTGAATTACACTATAAACTAGATTAACACATTTACAACCATATCCGACTGACATGCACAGAAAACAACAGTTTAAATTTCAGAGTCTTCAATCAGAATTCCTAGTCAAGAGTGTGGTGCTGGAAAAGCACGCCGGTCAGGCAGCATCCGAGGAGCAGGAGAATTGATGTTTCTAACATATGCTTATGTTGATTCTCTTGCTCCTCGGATTGGCTGTGCTTTTCCAGCCTCGGAGCAGTTCAACCCCAGGGCATCAACGTGACTCAGCAGGTCAGGTAGCATCTGAGGACCAGAAATATCAATGTTTTGGGCAGAAGCCCTTCATTAGGATGAAGGGCTTTTGCCCGAAACATCAATTTTCCTGCTCCTCGGATGCTGCTTGACCTGCTGTGCTTTTCCAGCAGCACTCTAACCTAGACTCTGGTTTCCAGCATCTGCAGTCCTTGTTTTACCCTGTGCTTTTCCAGCAGCATACTGTCGACTCTGATTTCCAGCATATGCAGTCCTCACTTTCTCCCGATCAGAATTCCTATCCTGGAGGTCCTAGTGCACTGTCACCACCCATCTTCCCCTCCCTACTAGCTAGTTTGGAACTTTGGGGTCTTGGGAGTTTAAGCTCAACACTGAGGAACAGTTTTGAAGTGCACCCAATTGCCGAGGCTCTTGCCGTCAGCTGTCTTGGTTCGGAACTTGGTTCGTGTTTGGAAGCTCTTGTTCAGAAAGCACTTGATTGGGTCTGCCCTCTTGGCTGTCCTTTCTTCCAAAGATGCTCTTGATTCAGCTTTCCAATTTGGCTTCTCTGTTCAGCCCCCTGATCCAGCTTCTCTTGCGCCTCGCTTCGGGAGTTGCTTGTTGGGGGTGAAACCCTGTTGGGAAGCTGTTTGTGCAAACTCTTGTTGTTGAGAAAGGCTGTCACTCCTTAGGTGAGATCGGGGCTGACAGTTATACTGACTGTGTGAAAGTGAGGACTGCAGATGCTGGATATCAGAGTTAAGATTAGAGCGGTGCTAGAAAAGCGCAGCAGGTCAGGTAGCATCTGAGGACCAGAAATATCAATGTTTCGGGCAGAAGCCCTTCATTAGGATGAAGGGCTTTTGCCTGAAACATCAATTTTCCTGCTCCTCGGATGCTGCCTGGCCTGCTGTGCTCTTCCAGCACCGCTCTAATCTTAATATTGACTGTGTGCCCCATTATCTCCCCTCAAATTTGTAGTTTTCTTTAGGCTCTTGATGTTCTCTTCTGAAGTTAATTGGCGAAAGATGGTTAGAGCATGTGTGAATGGGTTTTGATCGAGGTTGTATGTCCAGTATCTCTGCACGCCTCATTCCGTCCGCACTGTGTAGCCCAAGGTGTAAAAGTTTCCTCAGGCTAGAGTCTGTCAGTTTCGGTTGATTGTCCTCCTGGAGAGTAACTGTAAATTAGAATTCAAGCTGAACAATAGTCCCAGATAGCAATCTCAGCTTTGTGATTTGTGTTTGTGCATTCTCCAGCATTCATTTACCTTTTAAAGTTTTGAAAAATCCAGGTTTTTTGTCTGGTATTTTAGACATTGGAAAAAGGCCAGGGTTTTGTCCAGTATTTTAGATACTGGAGAATTTCCCTCCATCCTACTGTATGTTGATGGACGAGCCCACCCAGCAGAGCTGATATGGCATGGTCCTTGCACAATATTGGTCACCTTCTTTAAGGAAGGATATAAATGCATTAGAAGCATTTCAGAGAACATCATCAGACTAATAACTGGAATGAGTTGAGGTTTGGGCACTGTGGTTCACTGTGGTTCTTCTAAAACAACAAGTTTTAGAAGATTAAGAGGCAACTTGTTTGAAACATGTAAGATCCTGAAGGGTTTTAATAGGGTAAATGTGGAGAGAATGTTTCCTCTTATGAGAAAATTTAGAACTGTTAAAAAATCAGGGATCACCCATTTAAAACAGAGATTAGGCAAAAAAAAAATTCACAGGGTCCTGAGTCTCTGAATGTCTCTTCCTGACAAGATGGTGCAAGTAGAATCCTTGAATATTTTAAAGACAGAAATAGATAAATAAATTTTCAACCTTTTGCTTAAAAGTATCAGCAGTAAGAGGGAATGTGGATTTGAGGATGGATCAGCCATGACCTTGCTGAATAGCAGAGCTGGCTTGCGGGGTTGAATGACCTGTTCCTGCTTTTTGTTTTAATGTTCATATCTAGCCTGTGTTACTCATATGTTATACCAACACATAAAAATCAGAAGACATGGAGGAGTTCTTGTGGTGCAGTGGTAGTGTCCCTACTCCTGGACTGAGAGACCCAGGTTTAAGTCACACCTGCTCCAGAGGTGTGTAATAACATTTTAAAATCAGAAGATTCTACTTAAGGGAAGTCTATCTCTCTCACTCCATTGTTTACATCAATCACCCTCTCATCACTTCCTACCTTATCATTGGTTTTGATGATTGTAATATGCAACCTGTGTCCTTTAGATTCACACAGGGTTCAAAGTTGGCTTGGAGTGTTGTCCTGATGCTGTGGTCAAAAGGGCATTAGGTTTTGATTGATGCATGAGTTGATCTCACGCAACAACCTAAGATGAGCTGCTTGACAAAATATCAATGTACTATTGCTGCACAGCACAGAAAGAGTAGAACCACATGGCCTGTTACTCGCAGCTAAAAAGGGTTACTGACTGGGTTTAATCTTACTTTACTAAAAGGTAGAAATACTGGAGTTATACCAAGATAATACTTCCTAGGATCCATCTTCAGATGCCACGCTACAGGAAGGGCTAGACTGGCACCCTTCCTTATGGAATAGCTATGAAGAGAGGTTGAGTAGGTTAGGTTTATTTTCATTAGAAAAAAGGAGATTGAGGGGGGACCTGATTGAGGTTTACAAAATCATGAAGGGTATAGACAAGGTGGATAGAGACAAGCTTTTTCCCAGGGTGAAGGATTCAATAACGAGAGGTCATGCTTTCAAGATGAGAGGTGGAAAGTTTAAGGGGGATACATGCGGCAAGTACTTCACACAGAGGGTGGTGGGTGTCTGGAACGCGTTGCCAGCAGGGGTGTTAGAGGCAGGCACGGTAGATTCATTTAAGATGCGTCTGGACAGATGCATGAGTAGGTGGGGAGCAGAGGGAGACAAATGCTTAGGAATTGACCGACAGGTTTAGACAGTACATTTGGATTGGTTGAGGCTTGGAGGGCTGAAGGGCTTGTTCCTGGCTGTAAATTTTCTTTGTTCTTCTTTCAGCAAAAGAGTTGCCTGGAGAGGGTTGCAAGAAGATAGAATTATTCTTCATGTTGTGACCAGATTCTTGGAACAAGTGTGAGAAGGCAATCAATCACTGAACTCCAAAGAGTAGCCAAAATGTGTTCATACTTAGAGTCCTAGAGTCATACAGCATGAAAACAAACACTTTCGTCCAATTCGTCCATGCCAACCAAGTTTCCCAAACTAAACTCATCCCCTTTGCCTGCATATGGCCTACATCCTTCTAAATGTTTCCTATTCAGGTAACTGTCCAAGTGTCTTTTCAACTGTCCTCTGGCAGTTCATTCCATATATGAACCACTCTCTGAGTGAAAAAGTTGCCTCTCACATCCCTTTTAAATCTTTCTCTTCTCACCTTAAAGTAATGCCCTCTGGCTTTGAAATTCCCAACCCTAGGGGAAAGACCTTTGCTATGGGCCTTACAACGCATCTTAACAGCACTTACCTGTAAACAGGTTGAGCACCACAGAATGCAAACATTAGCCTAAACACACTAGATTAGATTAGATTACATTACAGTGTGGAAACAGGCCCTTCGGCCCAACAAGTCCACACCGACC
>NC_057726.1:57899732-57955485 GCF_004010195.1 Chiloscyllium plagiosum
GACTGTGGGAGGAAACCGGAGCACCCGGAGGAAACCCCCGCAGACACGGGGAGAATGTGCAAACTCCACACAGTCAGTCGCCTGAGGCGGGAATTGAACCCGGGTCTCTGGCACTGTGAGGCAGCAGTGCTAACCACTGTGCCACCGTGCCACCCTATTGTAACAATCCTAAAATGCCCTAAAATGCCCAAATTGTAACACTGCACTCCATTGGTTCATGTCAATGCGTTTGCCCCATAATCTAATGATACAGACGCTACTTCCACATTGTTCAATGACTTAGGTAACATTTAAACGATGACTGTTCCTGAACAGGATGTTTAGAGTTGCTTTTCTTTTCTACAGCCAATTCAATACTGAGATAATCCTCACTAACCGTCACCCAACCACCACCCAATTCCAATGAGCATAATCCTTCCAGTTCATTAATATTGGCAAGAATCTGATTAAATATTTGCAGGTTAATGACTTAATAACTTAATATGAATAGTCTGAGAGGTTGAATATGTTTTTTTTAAAATAGAGAAAGAACTAGACACCAAGAAAGGATGGAAATTGAAAGTGTGGATGAAAACGTACACATGGAATGAAGCCCACTCCCAGGATAAACCTCGCTGGAGTCACAATAACCCCAGGGCTAGCTCAGCAGACACTGACCTCACAGCTTGGTTTATTTCATAAGAAACAGAATAAAAGATAGAAAGGTCTGGAGGCATTCCAACCTTGAAAATTGATAAAGGTTAACAATTCAAAAGCAGCCCTTGGTATAGTGACTCAGTGCCTTATTATAATGAATGTGCTGTGAGGAACCAGCTTGTCACAACATAAGCTGCGGAAACATACAGTCTTCCAATAATTGTATATCGGAAGATTATGGCTAAAATTGCTGGATATGTTCTTGGAATCACTGATTATTTAAATGACAAAGGTTGTTCAGAAGAATGTATATTTTATGCAGAATATTTAAGCACCATCTTTGAGGTAAGAGGCATGCCATTACTATTATGGGCAAAAACCAAGAGGAGGTCAGGGACTGTTATATTTCAAACTAATCTTTGAACTAGGTTTAGGACACCTGGAAAAATAAACTGAAACTCTCTTTGACCTTTGAACCCAGATGCAGCAAACGCATTCTTGATACAATTATTGCTTCTTAACTGTCAAAGGAAACCACAGCTGCTGTGAACCACAAAAATTGTCCACCTGCCAACGTTGTAGAATGGAAAAGCAGAGCAGCTGTTAGTTAATACTTTAAATACAAGACTTGCCTGAAATAAAGCTTTGAGATTTCAATCACCATTTTCTTTCGAATTTTCTGAAAGAAAACCCAAGTAAGCTAACAAATCCTTACATTGTGAGCTTGAGGCATATTTCTGCTTTAACTCAGACACATGCTGATGCATGCTGGGGATCTTTGTCATGCTCAGAATGCACAAATGTGGTTGGAAATTTTAGCCACATTCCTGGGGGAAATGTGCAGTCAAAGCTTTAATTTGAAGACAGGATGAATCTTGTAGTGAAAACTAAGTACAGCTTTAAAAAGCTGAAATGAGAGTGGCAAACCTAATGAGGTTATTGTGAAATAATTCCTCTTCTAAAAATTATTCTTATTGCAAGGACACACTATAAAAGTTAGAACTTTCCGTTACTGAGAAAAGATGGCAGACTTATTTTTGCAAAAATGTGTGTCATTACAAAAGTTAACTTTTTACTTTTCTAAACATTTCCTTTAAGTTCTTGGTAGGTTTTCCTAATTGGTCATTCAGACTTATTTGTTTTCATAAATCTTTAATAGTTCCTCATTGACACAGTCTCGTTGGCTTCCACTATATTGATGGACATATGTTCTGTACCAGAAACTTCTAATTAGAGAAATATGTTGGCATGGAAAAGATTACTCAAAATCACGGCAGATGTAAGGTTAATGCCATATTGTTGAGATCATTACTGTTTTTCTTTTTTGTTATTTTTGGTTTGCAACTGTGAGCTGAAGTTGAGAATTGAATTTTGCACTTTGATCAGCAGCTTGTTTAAAATAAAAAGAACAAACCAACTGAGGTTTGCACAAGGAAACTGGCCTGGAAAGGTAACTGCAGGATAAATATTGTTCTAAGAACACTGAAGAATATTTCAGCACTATGATGTGTTACCCTTAAGGACTGGCAGCTAGTCAGATGTTGTATTGGTCACTCAAGGGGAGGCTCGTGCTGGACAGTGAATCACAGAGAATGTGGAAAACGAAAGAAAAACCATAGATTGAACTGGTTTTCACTAGATATTTTTGGGTAGAAGGTGTATTGCTTTGAGAGACTGGCTCCTGAGTTTTACTGTCTCTAGTTTTGTATCCTTTTAAAGGATTGTTTAATACACTGAGAAAGGAATTCTTTCTCAATAAATGAATGTTCGCTGCAGCCTGCTGGAAGCTGTTTGCATTAACTGGTGACTTCAGAATTCAAGTAAGATAAATCCTATGCTTCTGTAATGCAACACATCATTCAATGATTCTATAAAGACAAGGTACTCACCACTGAAATGGTTATCAAACTGGCAAATTACAACTCTTTTTTTTCTTTATGATTTGTCTCTTAACTATGTCTGTCTGTCTATTTGTGAGAGTGAAGGTTACAATCAAAGGAGATTGAGCTTAAATCATAGACCTTAATTAGATTACCTTATCGTTTAGCTTTGCACTGTTTAAGGTAAAGTATTTATAATAAATTGTTACTTGCTATTTAAGTTATAAACTTGATGTCTGATATCTGTTATTTTTACAGTCTGGTTAGGAAAAAATGGGCAATTTTAAGGTCATTGATTTTTTTTTATTTTCACAATATTCCAACTCCAGTGACAGTGAGGCTGATTTAGTTTGGCTTGCTCTCTCTGTGACATAACAATATGCAACAGCCCTATTGTGTTATAAGTAGATATTATTGTATCCATAATGGTGAAGAGTATATTGAACATGTAAAGACACTTAGAAGATACCTAATGTCTAGAGATGCATAAGACAGATGAAGCACATGCTTATGTCAGCTCTCCACTTTTTTCCCCTGGAACAGGTCTCTAGCCTGAGGCTCAAAGGGCACAATTCTGCATCAAGCACTGGCTAACCATCTCTCCTGCACTTACCATCTGCCACAGGCACACTGGAAGGATTTGCAGATGACAATCAATTTATTTAGGCATATTATGAATGGCCATTTCAGGCTACCAAGTCTTGGCAAGGGACCAAATCCTGGAGATTTTCACTCAGCGATGCAGATGCTACCCACTGCTCCATAAGACCTCAACCATCATGTAAAACTCACATCTAAAGGACAAAGACCAAATGAAAAAAAATTACATTTCTGAATCCTTTAACTCTACTCACTTCTCTGTGCAGATACAGCTTGGCCTGTTGAGTGCTCACAGCACTTCTATTTGTATAACTTTTCACTTCTTTATCTCTTGTAGTATAGTCACTTGATGCTGTGCTGCAAAACGTAATTCAGTGTTGGACAGGATTGTGCTGGGAGATGCTCATACTCCTGTAATACCATTGTTTGCCACAATGGTCACCGCTGAATTATAAAATACCTATATGCTGTGTCATTTCACCATCTGGTGGCAGAGAAAGACGACTGCAGAACTACATAACATTGCAAATATTAGCAAAATAACACAAATGTGAACTAAAGGGAACAAAACTAGCACAAACCTGAAAAACAAACCCAGGTTTATCATTTCAATCCTGAGATAACGTGGAGAAACAATTTTTATGGCGGCACATTGGCTCAGTGGTTCGCACTGCTGCCTCACAGCGGCAGGGACCAAGGTTTGAATCCCACCTCTCATCTAAAGGATAAAGACCAAATGAAAAAAAGAGATTTGGTCCCTTGCACAGACATGTGATTGTCTGTGTGGAGTTTGCACATTCTCCCCGTGTCTGCATGGGTTTCCTCCGGGTGCTCTGGTTTCCTCCCACAATCCAAAGATGTACAGGTCAGGTGAATTGGTCATGCTAAATTGCCCATAGTGTTAGGTGCATTAGTCAGAGGGAAATGGATCTGGGTGGGTTACTCTTTAGAGGGTCAGTATGGACTAGTTGGGCCGAATCGCCTGTTTCCACACAGTAGATAATCTAATCTAATCTAAAAGGCAAATATAGAATGCTGGTATACAATGCTGAAATTGAAAAGATTTGCATTTATGAAGCAGTTTTCACAAAAGGATGTGTCAAAGTGCAAAGTACAGAGGTCGGAAGTACTTTTGAAGTGTAACATAGGAACACAGGAGTCAATTTGTGAATGGCAAACATCAACTTAATGAAGAACCAATTGTTGATCAAGTTATAAATATTGGTGAATTTTCCCTGCTAGCATTGTCAGGGCAAGCAGGTCCTCTTATCCAAGAGAAAAGAACCACCAACAGTTCCTCTTGGTATTGCAATGGAGCACTGACCTCGGGTTTTTAGGTTTAAGTGTAGAAAACTACAGGCCAGTTAACTTAACATGGATCACAGGGAAAATGTTGGACGCTATTATGAAAAAAGTTACAGCAGGGAACTTAGGTACATTCAAGGTAATCAGGCAGAATCAACATGATTTTGTGAAAGGGAAGTCATGTATAATCGATATGTTGGGCTTTTTTGAGGATGTAACATGTGCATGGGGAAAGAGGAACCAGTGGATGCATTGTACTTAGATGTGCAGCAGGCATTCAATACGGAGCCACATCAAAGTTTATTATGGAAAATCAAATCTCACGGTGAGAAGTATAGTATCTTGGCACGGACAGAAGCTTGGCTGGCTAACAGGAATCAATTAATAGGTGTAAATGGGTCTTTTACAGGTTGGAAGATATAAGAAGTGGTGTGCCCCAGAGATCGGTGCTAGGATCTCAAACACTTATAATCTATGTAAATGACTTTGATGAAGGGACAGAAGGTATGCTTGCCAAATTTGCTGATGACACAGAGGGTGAAGGTAAATTTGCCCTTGTCCTACCAGATGATCAAGGTGGTGTCTCAGTGGAGAGAACTGGCTAGTGATGGTTTAACCTGAGGATCACCACAACTCAGACAGGGGAGTGGTTGAGAAGGAGACCTCTCATGGTAACCTCGGCTTGTGAAGAAATAGAATCCATTGGTTGGTGTCACTTTGCATTGCAAATCAGCTATCCAGCCAAAGGAGCTAATTAACCCACAACAAAGATAGACAGGAAAGTAAATTGTGAAGTGGACAGAAGAAGGTTACAAAAAATAGGTCAAGGATTGAGTAAAGATGAGGCTAATAGAGAATAATATGGAAAAATATTAAATTGTCCATTTTGGCAGGAAGATTGAAGAAGAAGCATATTAGACTATAAGACCAAATGAAATGGGACCAGAAGTAGACCATTCAGCCCATCAAGTCTGTTCCACCATTCAATGAGCTCATTACTGATCTGATAGTCCTCAATTCCACTTTCCTGCCTTTTCCCCAGAACCCTTAATTTCCTTACTGACTAACAATCTATCTCGGCCTCGAACATACTTCATGACCTAACCTCAACAGCCCTCTGCGGTGAAGAATTCCACAAATTTACTATTCTCAAAGAGGAAATTCCCCCCTTCTCTCTGTCTTAAATGGGTGATCCCTTACTCTGTTATTATGCCCTCCGGTCCTAAATTCTCTCACAAGCAGAAACAACCTCTCCGCAACTACCCTGTCAAGTCCCCTCTTACATGTTTAAATAAAGTTGCCTTTCATTCTTATAAACTCCAATGAGTACAGCCCAACTTAATCTTTCTTCATATGAAAATACTTCCATATCCAGAATAACCTAGTGAATCTTCTCTGAATTACCGATAAAACTAGTATGTCTTTTTTCTGAGATAAAGGGACTAAATCTATTTACACAATTATAGGGGTGATCTAATAAGTGTCTTGTACAGTTTTAGCATGACCTCCCTATTTTTACATTCCATTCTCTTTGAAATAAAGGCGAACACTCCACCTCCCTTCCCCAATACCTTCTGAACTTGGATGCTAGTTCTTTTGTGATCAATGCACAAGAAACCCCAAATCTTTCTTCACTTCAGTTTTCTGCAGTTTTTCTCCATTTAAGTAATATTCAGATCCTCCATTCAGACCCTCTGCCTAAGTGCATAACATCACATTTTCCACATTATATACAATCTACTAAGAGTTTTGCCCACTCATTGAACCTGTGGAGTACATAAACTCTTTGTATCACCCTCAACACTTGCCTGCCCACCCATTTTTGTGTCACCCACAATTTGGCAATACTGCATTCACTTCCATCAACCAAGTCATGAATACATATTGTAAATAATTGTGGCCCCAACACTGATCCCTGTGGCATGATGCTAGTTAAAGTTTGCCATGCTTAAAATGCTCCCCAGTATCCAAACCGTCATCTATTAGTTAGCCAATCCTCTACCCATTACAATATACTATTGTCTAACCCAACAACTACTTCCCATGTTTTCTTTTTGGCTGAATACACCCCCAATGTCTGTTTATGGCAAAGGCTTCAAACTGGAAGTTAATGAAGCAGCACATTAATTGATATGTGTAAGAACTCTCAGCAGCTTCACTCCCATGAACATTACCCAAAATCCTGAGCTTTTTTTTATTAAGTAGATTTATCTATAGGAGTCAAGCGATGCAGCAAACTTAATCCCACTCTACTCCATTCTATTGTGTGTCACATTGTCCTGAAAAGGAGAGAGCAGAATATCAATTCAGTGTGTCCCTGTCCACAGGCTTCACTGAGATGACCCTTTGGGCTTGTCATATGCTTCTCTTTGCTCTGTCTTTTCCAGGTACTTCCACATGCTTGCATATGGGGCAATTGGTTCACAATTTATTAAGCTTCTGACTTTTTGGTTTCAATAAATAGCACAGCTTACAGCAACAAATGAGTGGGAAATAAACTGGCTGGCTTTATAATTAAGGTGGTTTCAACTGCAGAGAAAAGGGACAATTCCTTTCCGCTCAGAGATCCAATGGCTTCTCTCAAACATTCACACCCATAGGCTGTCCAGCTATCTGGGAGCCATTCACGTAGTTGTTGGCAGGCAGAAAGCTTGTGTCACTGACAACTAGCCACCATTTCACAGACCAGTCGGCGACTTGTGGCTGGCTGTATCTCCATTCATGCGCAGCCCTTAATTCCAGTTCATCTATAACTAGACTTCCTGCACTGCTTGAACTGATCGCTGTGTAAGCAATACTCACACTGAGTGTTAGGTGGCATGCTTTTGAAAAATGCAGAAACCATATTCCTTAGTTTTTAAAACAACCTTTTTTTCCCATTTCAGACCACGATCAGAATACAGAAAAATAAAACAGCTCTGAAAAAGGGTCACTCAATCTGAAATGTTATCTCTGATTTGTCTCCACAGATGCTGCCAGATCTGCTGAGCTTTTCCAGCAATTTCTGTTCTTGTTTTCTGATTTCCAGCATCTGCAGTTCTTCCAGTTTTTAAAATGGTAAGCTCCTTACAAAGCACTCACTGATCTTAAACATCCATGTGAGGTCAATACATTTTTATCTCTCTACTGCCAGTCGGAGGCCAGAATCCAGGAGTTCTCTAGAACTTCAGATGTCACACAACACCAGGTTACAGTCCAACAAATTTATTTGAAATCACAAGCTTTCGGAGTGCTGCTCCTCTGTCAGGTGACATCACCTGACTTCACGTAAAGAAGGAGCAGCACCTCGTAAGATTGCAATTTCAAATAAACCTCATAGAGTCATAGTGATGTACAGCATGGAAAAAGACCCTTAGGTCTAACTCATCCATGCCGATCAGATATCCGAACTTAATCTAATCCCATTTGCCAATATTTGGCCCATTTCCCTCCAAAGCCTTCCAATTCATATACCCATCCAGATGCCTTTTAGATGTTATAATTATACCAGCCTCCTCCACTTTCTCTGGCAGCTCATTTCATACACTCACCACACTCTGCATGAAAAGGTTACCCCTTAGGTCCCTTTTAAATCTTTTCCCTCTCACCCTAAATCTATGATCTCTAGTTTTGCTCTCCCCCACTCCGGTGGAAAGACCCTGGATAATTACCTTACCCACGCCCCTCATGATTTTATAAAACTTTTATAAGGTCACCTTTCAGCTTCTAACACTCCAAAGAAAATAGTCCAAGCCTATTCAGTCTCTCCCTGTAGCTCAAACCCTCCAACCCTGGCAACATCCTTGTAAATCTTTTCTGAACCCTTTCAAGTTTCACAACATCTTTCCTATAGCAGAGAGACCAGAATTGCACACAGTATTCCAAAAGTGGCCTAACCAATGTCCTGTACAACCACAACGTGATCTCCCAACTCCTATACTCACAGGAAAGCATACCAAATGCCTTCTTCACTATCTACCAACCTGCGACTTCACTTTCAAGGAGTTATGAACCTGCACTCCAAGGTGTCTTTGTTCAGCAACATTCTCCAGGACCTTACCATTGAGTGTACAAGTCCTGCCCTGATTTGCCTTTCCAAAATGCAGCACCTCACATTTATATAAATTAAATTCCATCTGCCATTCCTTGGTCCATTGGCCCATCTGATCAAGATCCCATTGTACTCTGAGGCATTCTTCTTCGCTGACCACTACACCTCTAATTTTGGTGTCATCTGCAAACTTACTAACCATACCTCTTATGTTCACATATAAATCATTTATATAAAGGACAAAAAGCAGTGGACCCAGCACCAATCCTTGTGGCACACTGCTGTGGCCATGCACTGGAGTAGTTTTGGCCTTGATGATTCACCGAAGACAACGCAGAAGGAGACAGTGATTAGAGCATCTCCAGTAAGCTCAGCAAGCTCCAGCAATGACTGCACAGTCTCCAGAGGGAGAAGGAGCAAGTCAATATCTTACCAAGGATGATACCCCGGACCTACAGGTCTTGATGTCATTTTCTTCAACTGTTGAAAAAAGAAGTCCTGCTCCAACATCACTGAAGTATGTATGGCTTATCCTCAGCTGTAATGATGTGTTGAATCAGGAGGGTTTCCCACTGAGGTGAAAGTTGCAGAGCTGGTTGAGAGTGCAGGTGAACACATGGTCAGTGCATCCTCTGATACTTCACGGGCTTTCTCCTCACAGGTTGAGCTGAAGGTCTTTGGGGCTTATTTTTTTTTCTTGTGGAGGTGTGATGCGTGCCACAAGTATTTTCATAACAGAACAGGGAATTAGTTGAAGAAAATAGTTAAATTCTGTGTGAAAGGAGAATGAGTTACTGCTAGGGGTAATGTGAGAGCACTGCCACACAATGATTCTCACCAGATTGACTGCTCATTGGCAGCTCCCCATCCCCATAAGTGGTCCTGCTTGTCACCAGTCAATTCCACTATTTTCTCCTCAAAGGGAGTGAGAAGCTTGTAGCCCAAGTGGGGCTGCCAAGTGTTGTGGTATGTTCCTGCATCCCTCCAACTGATTGATTGTTGACCCGGTGTGGAGTTTTATGCCTTTGGAGCAGCAATTCAATCGAAAGGTGCAAACAAGATTCCAGGAAACCTCAGCTGTTGTGAATGTGACAGGCAGTTAGGAGGGATAATGTTCAACAATTGAGAGATCGAATGTACCACACTTCCATCAAGGCAATAACAGACCAGCCAGCTAGACTCCTGAATAGAAAGTGCTTCCACTTAATGAGTGTCCGCCTGGTTTGTGATCACCTCTGTGATATGGATTGAGGGATAACTAATGTTACAAGATGGCGGCAGAGCAGGGTTTCTAAAACCAGAGCTCATCCACTCTGCTCATTTCTTTTCTTTTTTTTTCCTTCTTTCTTTTTTTTTCTCTCTACCTACCTCCATTTCCTGGATGGACTTGATGGACTCCAGGCCTCAAGGAAGCCCAGCATGGTGTCATGGACTCCAAGCTTCGAGGAAGCCCAGCGTGGACTCCCTGCTTTAAAAATTTACAACTGCAATGCTGAATTTTTGCTTTTATTTCTTTATTTTTCAGATTTATAACTAACATTTGTACCTAGGTATTTTTTGTACCCAGCTTTATAAGGACAGTAATGATCATCTTTTAACTTTATTTCTTCATTTTTCTAATTTATACCTCAGCTTTATAATGATCATGGGCGGCACGGAGGCACAGTGGTTAGCACTGCTGCCTCACAGTGCCAGAGACCCGGGTTCAATTCCTGCCTCAGGCAACTGACTGTGTGGAGTTTAAAAGTTCTCCCCGTGTCTGCGTGGGTTTCCTCCGGGTGCTCCAGTTTCCTCCCACAGTCCAAAGATGTGCAGGTCAGGTGAATCGGCCATGCTAAATTGCCCATAGTGTTAGGTAAGGGGTAAATGTAGGGGTATGGGTAGGTTGTGCTTCGGCGGGGCGGTGTGGACTTGTTGGGCCGAAGGGCCTGTTTCCACACTGTAAGTAATCTAATCTAAAAAAAACTTTACTTCTTTGTTTTTCTAATTTATACCTCAGCTTTTGTACCTAGGTATCTTTGTACCTAAGTTGCCACCAGAGGTGCTGACTTTGTGCACTTTTTGCTGTACTCATGTATACCTGTACTTGAGGACACATGACAATTAAACCTAATTCTAACCAGGTCAATTGATGAAAGAAACATAAGAACACTGGGGTTTAGATCAGAGTGGTGCGAGAAAAGCACAGCAGGTCAGGCAGCATCTGAGGAGCAGGAAAATCGACGTTTCGGGCAAAAGCCCTTCATCAGGAAGCCCTTTTCCTGATTTTCCTGCTCCTCGGATGCTGCCTGAACTGCTTCCAGCACTACTCTGATCTAAACTCTGGTTTCCAGCAGCTGCAGTCCTCAATTGCCTAGTAAGAACACTGAGGTCCATTATAAAATGCAGCTACCTCGAACAGGACTAAGAGATGCCAGTACAAATGGATCACATGCTAACTCTGCATTTTTGCTACATCCAGTGATATTTGGTGGACGATAAGGGACACTGCAGCTAAAATCAGTTCATGTATGCAGTTGGAAGTTTATAACCACAATGGTCTGTTGCCCTTGAAATCTATGTGTCTGGGCATAAATGTGCAATGCACTCCTTTGTGATCTGGCCTAAAGAGGTAGCTAAACATTTGTCAAACACGTTTGCAAACGTTTGTCAATAAAGTTCTAACCTTTTGTAGTAAAAAATAACTACCTGAAGGAGGATATTCCACTCACATCCCCACCCACCTCCTGTGTATAAATGCAAAAGACAAGTCTCAACTATTTAGAACCGTGGAATGGCAAACTGTACAGTTGTTTAAATCGCCTTTAAAAAAAACACAATGTAGGATTAAATATGGATTTAAAATTCACAGTTCGAGGTAGAAGAGAAACTAGATGTAAAATTCAGATTGGAGTGGGGAATATAATTAAAGGTTTGAATTTGAAATTCGGGTTAAGGTGGGAATTTCGGAGAAAGAGCTCGATCTAAAACTGGGCTAAAAAGTCGGATTTGGGATTTGAATTCAAGGCTAAGATTTAGGGTTGGAATGAGTGAATGAATGACCGTGGAGGGGAGTGTGCTCGGGGTGGAGTTTGAGTGAGGGTTCACTCTGGTGCCGCGGGGCTGGGAAGACCTGTGTCGGGAGCCGGCGCTGGCTGTTCAAGCGGGATCCGCCGGGGGCAGCAGAGAGCCGGCAGCAGTGACAGGAAACTCCGCGGCTGCTCTTGGCTTCCTGTTTACGCGGGCCAAGCCGAGGCGGACCAGACCGGAGCGAGCCAGAGCCCAGCAACCGACAGGCGGCGGCGGTGGGGAGGGGGAGGGAAAACAGGAGTCAACGGGGGGGTTATTCAGAGCGGCTCGACCGACACCTTGAAACGGCTTCCCCCGTCCCCAAGTCGAGGACGAGAGAGAGAGAGTCAAGAGACGGGAAAGGCCGAGGCTCGGTGGGGGCGAAGGGCCTGGGCCTGGGCCTGGGCGGCGCTCGGAGCCCGATCTTGCCCCCTCGCATCCACAAAAGCTTTTCACTGAGCCTCGGTCCACGTGACAGTTCAGTCCAGTCCAGGTACCGACAGGGGCCTCGTACCGCGCGCGGGGGTGGGGGCGTGGGGAAAACCGGCGGTTCTCGGCCGGCAAGAGGTGGGAGGCCTTTGTCCTGGGCCCGGCGGAGGTGGCGCTGCCCAGGCCGTCTGCCGAGGTGGGGCTGGGGCTGGGGCTGGGGGCTGGGGGGTGGTACACGGCTGAGGTGCAGCCGATGGGCAGCGGACCGCCCCTTGGGAGCGGGCCGGCGTCGCCATAACTGCACCGCACTGCAGGCCATGTGCCAGCAGCTGCCTCGGTGTAACCTGAGCCCCATGTGCCCAGAGCGGTGGCCCCGAGAATGACTTGGCTAAATGCTGTAGCTCCATGATCATTGGCACTGCGGCCCCCGTCCCCGGGCACTGCTGTGTAACCATTGCATCTTTCATGCTGTTGCCCTCAGTCGTTCTGCACTGTTGCTTCTCTATGTTTGATACTTCTGCTTTGTATTGCTTCTTGATCCATAGCACCTGAACACACTATTGTCTTTCAGTTCCTGACATCTCTGTTGTTATTATCCCTCAATTCCTGTCAGTCTTGCACACTGTTGTCCCATCTTCTTATTAAATTTAATCTCTGGCAGCTATTTGCTATTGCCTTCAATCCTTGACACATCTGCAATGTATTGCTATTCAAACCTCAGCACCTCTACTATTTTACTTCAACCCTGGCACCTTTGTGCACAATTGACTTTCGATCTCTGGCAACTAAGCACTGTTACCATATTCCTTTACTATGTATTGTCAGTAACCCACAATCCCAACAAGAATTGAGAATTTTTTGAGTACTTGACAAAAGCACAAAAAGCCTGTTTACAATGAAGTTGAGGAAAAATGGCCCCATTTTTTAAAAGTTGTGGTTGCAGAAGTAAATTGTGTATATAATACTCTTTAAAGTCAACTTTTTGTGTATAGTGTTAATCCCTATACCCCAACAATGAAAATACTTTTATTTCTGTGTTTATATTTATGGTTATAATTGTGTTTCCTTAAATTGAAACCTTGTTTGATACACCAGCAGGTAGGAAGCATTCCATGTGTGACCTGAGTTATCTACTTTGCCTCCTCATAGTTGTCTATCATGTTTATTTCAACTCTCAGGAAAATCATTTGTTGGCAAATGTAGAAGTGGTAACCATCCCCATCCCAGTGTTAGCCCGTGTGTGAGATTGTTCCCTCACTGTGTTTGGTTTCCATTTATCAAGAGTGGGACACAACTTTTGTTTCTGCTGCTAATCCCACTGTTCAATTACTTGTCAAAAGCTGTTGCACACTGGGGTTCTCTGATTTGCATTCACTTCCAGTCACGGGAAGGTGCAAATCAGTGCTTGATTGAATAGCAGCTAACAGAAGCAGGAACTGCTGGTTACCTTATTTGACTCAGCATCTTCCAACTGGCTTTCATAACCTGCTTTGTGACCAGTAAATAATATATATAACTCTTTTTATAACAATGCACTCTCCAAATGTGATCTTTTTCTGCTTAAAAAGTTGAACAGATAAACAGAAATATGTCATAGCATTGAAGTTAGAGCCAAAGAATCAGGTATTTTGAATTAGTGACTGCACTGAATCTACAAGAGATATGGTAACAAAATCCCATTTGAAATGAAACTCTTTAGAGCAGAATTAGAAACTTTCACTTCACTTCTACTGCCCCCCTCCCCCCAACCAAAATAAACCTAAGTGATGTAATTCAGGCTTCCTCCCAGTAGAAGGACATGCATCACATTAGATCTTGTTTAATCATTAGGCAAATTGAGTTTCAGAAAACAAAGAACTAGTAATAAATGCTTTTGTTCTCAGAGCAGTTCAGAAGGTCTCACTGCCTACAGCTCCAAGCCCCACACAATCTAACTCTCAGAATAATTTTATTGCTATAGGACCAGCACCCAAGTTGGCAAAGATGACAGTAGTACAATGGTAACAGCATTACATGAGCAACCCAAACAAACACAAATTTAAGTGTCACCTTGCCGACCAAGATATGGATTTTAAGGAATCAGAGTTTGCGGTTTTGTATTGGAATTGAAGCTGCTAACGTATATATATATATGGAAACTCAAGTCATCTATTCATGTCCTTTAGGACTTAGCACCCTTATCCAGTCTGGCCCATCTAATTCTAACCCACATACTGTTAATCTTAAGATCATTGCTGTGAGTAAATGTTCAAGGCAGTTGCAGTAGGGCAATAAATCTGTTCTTGCCAGTGTCACTGACATTCAGTGGTGTTAAGGGAAGTATTTCCAAGAAATAGATTTTACTTTTTTTTCTCTTTGGATTCAGAACTGCTCTTGTTAATAAGCCAAGAATCAGATATACTCCAGTGTTGTTAGTAACAGAAGTAAACTTTTAATACAGCTGACCATGGGCATTTTAGCATTAGTGAGATTTTACATAAAGGATGTAAATGTTTCACACCGTAAACTATTAACTCGAAAAACATGCATTAGTAAAGTTGGATTCCAATCAGTTACACAAATGGAACATTAATAGATGTTGGCTTAAAATATGTTTTCCAATGGCTCATTGGTATTAATATGCTATTGGGAAGACTCTGTGTAAGCCACTAAATCTGATGCTAATACTGCAGTGAGTTTGAAATTGAAGTGACAATTATGCAAGGGTGTGTTCACCTATTTTTCTGCACTTTAGGTTCCAGGACTTTACCAGGAAATGGTTATCTCCTTCAAAGTCCACAGAGGCAGCCGTAGAGTAGCCTATATGCTATACTCATTGAAGCTGATCTTAATCATTCTTTCAGATGCCTGCAGTGCAGTTGTTGCTTGCTTAATGCTTCTGACCAGCGGAGGAGTCAACACCTCATTTTCTTAATTTTTCACTGTACTTTGAATAGAGTTATTTAAATAGGGGTTTACTGAAGCACATACAGAACTGCTTGCACCAGATTTTCAAGCTTTTATTCATCATTCTTTATATTTTAAAGAACACAGTCACATCCTTGTTCATTTTTTTTGTCCATTGAAATCAATGTAAACAGTTGGCCTTCAAGGACCAAGTTCTGGAACCAGTATATTCCCATTTTTCCTCCACACTGCATATTCGTTTGAATGTAGGATGTCAAACTATTCCAAATATAATCAAACCAGTAAGTTAACTAAGGTTAAAATAATCTCTAACTAGTTACTAAAACTTTGACATACGACCCCATTGGTTGAATCATCTTGGTAACACCTTCATTGTTGCAATTTCTTGAAGTCATTATTCCTTTAATTTAATGTCATCATATTAGGATGATGATACTTTGAGACCCCTCCCACACCCCATTGAGGAATTGTATTTAATAGAAACATTTGGATAGCCGGAGTCATTTGACACTCTTCAGTTTGCCCTCTTGCTTTCCTGTTGATATTAATGCCATGCCTGGAGTGATTGTTTGGTATTATTGAATATCATTGACTTATAATTCCACTGTCTTCCTTTATCAAACTGCCATGTGACTTATCAATTTAAATTGCATTTGTTACCTCTACACTTGCAGCATCATACAGTACATTCATAAGAGTTAGTGCAATTGGCTGGCTTTGGGCAAATTTAGATCAAGGATCTGACTGGATTTTAACCATAATGCTGACTCGCCTTATGTGACTGGCCTGAGAGGTGTTCTGGATTATGCAAAGTCAGACCTGTATCCTGGAATGAATGCCAACTTGCTGTAATGGAGCATCTCTTCAATATCTAAACTCCACTGCAGTCACGGTGTTTTGAAATGCTACAACTAGATTACTCCCAGCATGTTGCTCTATGGAGTCATGGAATGTGAATACAATCTTAGGTATAATACAATCACAGCCCTTCTACCATACTAGATGGTAACATTTAATTACTGCCATATTATCAGGTTGGTGGACAAGGGGTCACCCTTTTACCTGTGCAATGATTTGGTAACCAATAGGTAAAATTGGATCTGTACAGTATTCATATGGATGTGCTTGATCACTAACATTCTAAACTGTTTTAAAAAAATGAAATAAGGCTGCAAGAACATTGATTTACTGCATATTTTCTGTGCAGTTTCTGGACCGACTGTTAACTTTTTGTTGAATGAATGAAACACCATTACTTGAAGTTGTTGTGGGTATGTTTGCTAAGCAGGGAATTTGTCTTGCAGATGTTTTGTCCCCTTTCTAAATGACATCCTCAGTGCTTCATGAACATGAAAGCCACTAAATGCCACAACCAGGTATCCTTAGTATCTATACACATAGACAACAAGGACCACAAATTCGACTGGGGCAACACAGCAGTAATAGGACAAGCTAAACAGAAGACAGCCAGAGAATTCCTAGAAGCTTGGCTCTCATTCACAGACTTTATCAATAAACACATTGACCCAGTCCCAATACCGACCACTGCAACGAACAATCAGAATTGGCAACTGCAAGCAACGGGAACGAAACCAAATACATTCCAACTGACACAGTACAGCAGTGCTTCACAGGAGGCTCCACAGCACTGACAATGTCACCTAGAAAGGGGATGAACTGCCTGCAAACCAAATCTCCAGCTCTGTGAACATACCCACAACAACTGCAACCAGCACCCGGGCTAGAACTCTTTACACAAACCTTGAACCATTGCTTTAGAAATCAGCTCCTGGTCCAAATTGAATTTAAGCTGGCAGTGGGGATGTTTTGTAAACTGTTGTGGACCTGACGTGAAAATACAAGATTTGCTGAAGGACATTACACTGTGATAATCCATCAGTCATGACAAGACAGGTTTTTCCAGAAGAATGGGTGGTGATCTTATTGAAAGTCATCCTCTGAGGAAACTTGACAGGATAAATGTTGAGATAATGTTTCTTCTCAGAGCGTGTAATCGAGAACTGGGGGACAGTTTAAAAATAAGAACTCCTCAGTTAAGATGGAAATGAAAATTCTTTTCACTGAGGGTCATTAGTCTGTGAAATTCTCTTCACCAGAGATTCGACATTAGTATATTCAGGGTTGAAATAGATTTTTCAATCGACAAGTGAGTTAAGAATTATTGATGGGGTTAGGGCTGGCAGCAGCCAGTAAATTGAGGTCTCGCTCAGATCTGCTATGATCTTATCAAATAGCAGGACACAATGGTCCATTTGTGTTCGTAGTTCTTATATTTTGCAAATGGACCATCTGCACATATTTCAGTATCCATCATTTGTCGTCTCCTTCACTGAATGCTCCCCCCCACCACCACCCAGAATACCTCTTTCCAACTTACTCAGTTTGGTCCTTATTTTCTGGTTTTTCTTTCCTACCCTCATCTCCTTTTGTATCGTATTTTGTTTTTCAGTCTGCTCCAATTTCTCTGTTAACCTGCCAGGATCTTTGTATATGCGACAATGGAAGACATAATCTGCTTCCCAAAGTGTGTTACACCTCCATTATAACTGTTGCACTTTACTTATTTTTACATGCATTCCTTTCATGCGTTTGTGGGTGTATTAAACACATTGCTTCATGGACAAATGCAGTGAGAGCAGTTTGGGTTGTTTTGTAAAATAAATTCAACTTTTTTTTCCAACAGATAAGATCGACCAGTGCTCTTTGCTCTGTGTGGGATCAGCGAGAGGCCTTCATTGTTTCACCCATTTCATCTTGGGAAGTAATTGTTTTCCAATGTGAGTCCATTCAACATGACAGAGTGTTGGGAGGAACACCCAGCCGCCGCACCTTTGGTGGAGAACTGCATTCCCCAGACCACTGAGCGTGCCCTTGAGTTTGCAATTGTGTTCCCTACTGATGGAGCCCTTCAACAGCACCAGCCTGTATCGGCCGAGAGCTCCCAAAAATGCAACATGTGTGGCCAGACAATCACACAGCTGTCAGAACTCCAACAGCATCCGTGTTTTGTTAACATGAACCGCTTCTACCAGTGCGCCCAGTGTCAGAAGACTTTCAGCCACTCTAATGACCTGCTGCAGCACCAGTGTGGCCAAGTGGAGGAGAAGCCCTTTATCTGCCATGTCTGCAAGATGGGTTTTTCCCAGTTGCTGGGACTGGTCCAGCACCAGAATGTCCACAATGAGAACAACCCCTTCAAGTGTACTATCTGTGGTGAGAACTTCCAGCAGTCATCAGAACTTATCCTGCACCAGCGGGTTCACATCGAGGATCAGCCCTTTGAGTGCACTGTCTGCAAGAAGAGGTTCAAGGACTCGTCAGAGCTGGTGGCACACCAGCAGTTCCATGCACCCGAGAAACCCTTCAAATGTAGTGTGTGCCAGAAAGGCTTTAAGAAGTCATCGCAGCTAGTCCGACACCAGTACATCCATGGTGAGAAGCCCTTCAAATGCTCAGCCTGTGAGAAGTCTTTCCGCCACGCCTCTGAGCTGCAGCGACACCAGAGGGTGCACACCGGAGAGCGGCCCTTCAAATGCAACCAATGCGACAAGACTTTCAGCCAGTCCTCTCACCTGGCACACCACCAGCGTATCCATTCGGGCGAACGGCCCTACGACTGTGGTGTCTGCCACAAGAGCTTCAAGCACCGCTCGCACCTGGTGCGCCACATGTGTGTCCATGCTGGCGAGGACATGTTCAAGTGCGTTATCTGTCATGTTGGCTTCAAGCAGCCTGGAGAACTGTTGCAGCACCAGTGCACAACAGAGCCTGAGCGACCCTACAAGTGCGGCCAGTGCAACAAGAGCTTCAAGCGCTCCTCCTACCTTCAGCACCACCAACGTGTGCACTCAGGGGAGAGACCCTTCAAGTGTACTACCTGTCAGATGAGCTTCAAGCAGCTTTATGCACTGGTGCGACATCAGCGCACCCACACTGGCGACAAGCCCTACAAATGCACTGTCTGTGACAAAGGCTTCAGTGAATCCTCACACCTCCTGTACCACCAGCACATTCATACTGGAGAGAGTGTTTTCCAATGCACAGGGTGCCAGAAGGGTTTCAAAGACTCATCAGAACTCTTACGTCACCGCTGCGCCAGGGTGGAGGGAAAACCCTTCAAGTGCACTGTTTGCCAGAAAGCTTACAAGCGGGTTTCAGCCCTGCAACTCCATGAATCGACCCATGTGGAGGAGAGGCCGTTCAAGTGCAATGCCTGCGAGCGACGCTTTGCATGTTCCTCTGAGTTGGTGGATCACCAGTGCCGGCCTGCCAAGGAGAAGCCGCTGAAGTGTAGCGACTGTGAAAAGAGATTCAAATATTCCTCAGACCTGGAGCGTCATCGGCGCGTTCACACAGGGGACAAACCTTTTAAATGCATCACTTGTGACAAGGGCTTTAAGCAGAAGGAACACCTGATAAAGCACCAGAATGTCCACGCCAGAGAGAGTCAGTGTAAGTGCACATGGTGTGGTGAGAGGTTTACAGAGCTAAGCTATCTACAGGAGCACTGCCTTCAACACACCGCGCAAAACTCCTATGAAGGTTCTGCTTGTGGACAGTAATTTTTATTTTCTTTACAAATTTAGTCTTAAAAGCCTGATCTTGGTTAAACTTGTACAAACTGTGGCACAGAGAGATTTGTACAGGTTGACAGGCAGCGTTAGCCCTTAGAGCAAGGTGTCCAAACTTCGTGGGTGAAATGTGATATAATACCAGCTACCCCCCTCACCCCCGAACCCCATCTGCATTGAATTTCATTCCAGTTTCCCATCAATGCTCTGACACCAACAGGTCATTTTTTTTCCACTTTAGGTACCCCAACCTCCAGGTCCACACAGTCAAAATGGGACAAAGCAGAAAGGATGGCATTTCAGTGCAAATAGAGTTGTCAGGCCATGTAGATCACGTTGTCAAGATTAAAAGGATGCACGTGGTCGGATTTTAAATACTACCCTGACAGAGTTACACTCCAGTTTTGACACAGCCAGTTCCACTGAGCTGTAAGTTCCACTTGAGTGACTTGGATTCTTCTTCAGTCACCTATGACTATGTCCTGTTGAGAATGTTCAGGTTTTTTTTTTAGCTGAAACTTACACCTCAGTGCACTTTCTTTTGTGTGAGTTTCATCACCAGAGAGCAATTTCCCACTTGCTTGCGCTTGCCATAGCTTTGAAAGTGATCTCCCAAGATAATGCAGGTGTACCCCTGAGTATTGCCCCTTTCACCTTCCAACCTTCCTGATCTTCTGTCATACCAATATCTACAATGTGACCAGGTAAGGCATAACAATAATACAATTGGTAGTAAAACTGATCTGAAATTTGAGGCTTATCTACTTTGTTGAAATAAAGCTCCAAAGTAGAAAGAAATATTTGTGTTTTGAGATCATGGCGTTCTGAAGTGTGGGGATGTATTTTAGTGTCAGTGTTTTCCTGCAATGGTAGCAGTGCCATTATTTCACATTGTGATGTTTGATAGACTTTGCTCTGCAATTGCGCAGTTGTATTCAATAGGGTAGAGAAATACATAACTTTACTTCAGTTCCCGCTCACCATTGTAACTTCTAGAACTGTGCTCAGTTCTAATCCCATGATCTCCCGTTGTCATTTGAAATCACTGCAGAGTACAGCAATCTACTGTTTGGATGAAAAGTTGATTTATCACAACTGTTGTTTTAGTGAAAAGAAAAATAAAGAAATAGGATGTATAGGTAATATATCGATAAAACAACCTGATCTTGCAAACCATTCAGTACTATGCTAACTTTGTCTGTTCCATTCTCTGTCCTCCCTGTCTCTTGGGCCAGTCCTGAGGACTTTGAGATCGATGCAGCATTTTTGTCCCCGGCATCTACCAAGTATTTGGCTGTTAGAAAGTGCATGAATCTGGTTTTGGGGCATTATTTTGTCTCTTGGCCTTTGCACTTACTCAAAGCAAACAGCAGTGAGTAAATGTATAAACCACATTGCCTAAGCCAACAAGGCATCTGGGTTATGTTGTTATTAGCTGCACCTTAAGATTTGTAGATGAATCTCAGCCTATTTAATAATTCACAAGCAAATACAGTGGGAAATGCTTAATGGAGACATTTCTTTTGGAAAGGGATTGGATTCTTAGACTAGACAATTGACTTGGGAAAACATTGGCTGTGGGCTGAATATTTTATTAAAACCTAAAACACAGGGAATATCCTTTTTGATCAGGTTTTGCATTGGTACTTTAATCAGGAATTTTTGATCCATTTTGCTGCATGGATTTCCATACCAAGGCAAAAGCTGTGACCCTTAAGAGAGCCAGTGAAAGTTATCCCACCTCCCTAGACCTGCAGTCGTTAAGAATTTGTGAATTATTTTCAGAATTCTGTTGCAAATGTGTAATTAAAGTAGGGTTTAATTTATGTCTTTTGAAGTAGCATGAACTCCAGGTCTGCATTTTCACTGCTGTGACCTATTAGATTGCCAGTCCTGTTTTGTTTTTTTTTGTGTTATTGGTTTCAATGACTTGACAGGAAGATGGTTTCATAGCGTGAGTCCTTTTTTTTTAAAGGCAATACTTTTAACAAAAATGTTTGATATAAATGTCCTCATGTCATTTGTGGAAACGGAACCATGAACAGTGTTTTTTATGGGTTTTTTGCCATTTCAACGTCTACAGTCTTGATATAGAACAGGATGAACTGAAGATGCGGACACAGCAAAGCTCGCCTGGCAAGCCTCCTTTGAAAATGAACCTGCACCATGGAAGTTTGGGCAAGAAGTCAGCCAAATCACATCCAGTCTAAACCTTAAATACTGCGGTCTTTAAAAAGGTGGACTTTTGATGAGAAAAGTGGTATGTTGTTGCCAGTTGAACCAAGGGTGGTGTTGTTTTGTGTCATCTCCATTTTGTAAGCACTAACAGTTTGCTAATGCAGATGCTAAAAATGAAATGCAGATTAATTTTAAAAAATGTAGGATTAATACTGTCATATCGAAATAGTCCTCAAGCTGCCTATAGGATATCTCCAAGGTTACCAGTGTTTTTTTTAGGAATGTAAAAGAGCTGTCTTTCTGCTGCTGTGCATGGCTAATTGCAAAAGAAAGGATTGTGGTTAATCTACATCCTTGCTGAGTGTAAGTAGAGTGTCTAATTGTAAGCCATTGAATGGGGAACTGATTGCTCTCATCAGTGGGACCTACATAATTCTTAGCATGTTAATTCTCCATTCAGTTGGCTTACCATTGAATATTCTCAAACCACGTGTGTGATGTGTTTTTTTAAAAAAAAGTGTCACAGAAGAAATTTTTATTTTATTACAAATCAATTTTATTTTGTTTGGGCTACCGTAAACACCGGTACAGTAAGATGGTGAGCAATTTACTTTCAGGGTTCAGATGGCTGTACCGTAAACCCCACGAGCAATTTATTGATGTAATCAGTACCCAGAAAATGAATTGCAACCTTCATACTTTTGCCACCTGTAATTTTTTTTAATATACATAGTCTTAATAAAGTTAAATCAATGCTAATGAAAGTTAACTTGTCCTGACTGTTGTGATAGCTGCAGAATGGCATCTGCTTTATCGAAGAACATAATCCAGTTCTCAATTAGAATTATAAGGAAGTTAAAAGCAATTGTGTTGTTGGTATTTGCCACAGCTGTGGAAATAATTTCTTTTAAATGGACAGTGTCAGATTTGAACCATCTTATGCTTTTTAATAAAATCTCTGCCAGAACTATCATTAGCATCAGCTTTGTATATTCCTAATTTAATACAAATGTTCTAGAGACATAGTTTTCATCTGTAGCCTCTCACTGTGTTGATCTTTGATGGTTGCTTATTGATGTCAGTATCACCTTGATTCCTTTCTTTCTATTCCTACTTGAAGATGTTATTTCAGCTGGCTTTTCTTTATATGTAATCTATTATTCAGTCCTGATATTAGTAGGTTTTCCTGCGTTGCTGTATCTATGTTTTTATTATTCATAGAAAACTCTTAAATCACCCCATATTTCTTGAATTTAGTTTTCATATTCAGCTAGTTTGCAGAATGACACCTTAATTAATGAGCCAGGCTCTTAGCTGTATACATAAAGCTGGCTTATATAATGCAGTGATTATAAATGGCCTATTCCCATCAGACACCCAGATTGTTTGTTTGCTTGTATATACGTTTTGTTTTAATCCGATTCAGTTTAAATTATTTCTCTATCGCCAGGAAGCACTGTTTGAGGAAACTCAAATAATTGAGAATGTATATTTTGAAGAAACTGCTTCACCAGCACGTTCAGAAGTGTGGAAAGTTAATCCTCTTTTTACAGAAAGAGGAAAAATGAAGAGCGGCCTGCTGCCATTCACATCTCTGAGATAAATGTATGTGAAGAGTTTGCATGCTATGGAGACTTGTTGAATCCTCATGCTGATCTTTTCCATCGCCTACTGCATTTCCAGAATTCCTTCACTTTTGTGCACCTACTCCCTAGCCCAGTGTTTATAAATACAGAAATGTAATAGTTGTTGGAAGTTTTGTTTCATTTCCTTTGACACAGATCCCACCTTACATGCCTGAAGTCTGTGAAGTTACCTGGACAGAGATGGAACATAACCATGTCAATTAAAAAGAAATCTACTGATCAAATATGTCAGATGTGATTTATTTTTAAGATTGTGCTAGAGTTTTCAGTAGTTGCATGCAGAGGCCCTGGCCATATTTTAATAGTCAAATAGGTGTGCAAGTACCTGTAGAATCAAATCAAATTGCAATCTTTAGGCTTAGTTTTAAAAATCCCCAATATATCTATAGGTGCCTGGATTAATGAAGCTGATGGGAAGGTAATCATCTGTTCTGAACATAAAAATAGGACTGTATTATTATGCAGATAACAGCAGAACAATACATTTTTTTAAAACTATGCAGACATGTCAAATGAAATTTAATTTTAATGTTACATTTCACAGTTTGAAAAATAAACATAATGTGTGTACATATAGTCAGAACAGTCCACACAAGTTGTTCACAATATCCTTGTCAGACCACAGCTGGGGCAGTGTTCATATTTTTTGTCACCATGACACACAATCTGCTTAAAAAAGGATAAAAAGAGTATAGGTAAAGAATAACTTGAGTGGTGTTAAGGCTTTACGGTCCACAAGAAAGTGGAGGATGGAGAAGAAAAGGCTTAAGTAGAAAATATTAAATGAGATATCTAAGGTCATCCTACAGCTATAATTAATCATCAAGTTAAACCAAAATGCAGAGAAATTAAAATTTAAAATACTTTGGAAAAATTATGGATGAACAAATTCTGACCAAGTAATTGAAATTCTGTAGCAAGCAAAAAGTAAAGACTTTTAAAAATATAAAATGCTTAAAAACCACAAAGGAAAATGAACTTAATCCAGAGGGGGAAAGTTTCATTTAGGTCCAAGAGTCCTACATTCAAATTTCTATCCTATTTAAGGTAGCAGAATAGACTTAGGCAAATAGGAGAAAGTTAGAGCTGGAGATCAGAGGCGAGTGTGTGGTGCTGGAAAAGCACAGCAGGTCAGGCAGCATCTGAGAAGCAGGACAAATTGACATGTCAGGCATAAGCCCATCACCAGGAATGAGGAAATCAGCAAATAGAAAAAAAAACTTTCCATAATGCACTCAGGAAAACTCAACAAAAATGCTTACCAACCAATAAATGTCTTTAAAATGTTAGTTATTTGGTGAATGTAAGGTCCCCAAAGTCAAACAATTGCCTTCACATTTGGTGAGGTGTAAAGTGATTAGTCCACCACTTAGTCTGTAACAGTGACGGTCTTCAGTAATGTGGAATACTGGTTGTATCTCTTCACAAGTGTGGAAGGGGTTTGTACTGAGGCTTCAGTGGTGGTTGGCTACGCAGATACCCTGTCCAATTCGGAACCGGTTTAGGAAAGACCACTGTTGCTGATGCAAATCTAAGTCTGCCTTTTGGTAAATTAGACTAGTTACAAGAAACTTGTTAATGATTAATTACCTATGTTTCCCATTCCTTGATCTGGGAAGGGTGCTAGGATGTGTTTCATTGCATTCAGTTAAAATGATGTGTGTATAATGAACTATACCAGACAAATGCACAGTATTTTACTACAAATACAATAGGGCAAGTGTTGAGTTCCCAAATACTATAGGAGCAGTGGCCCATGTAGAAACAAAGTTTGGTTTCTTGGTTGTTTTTGGAGAACAAGATCCTGTTCGAGAGTGACTCTCATGTATGTTAAGTTTGGATCATGCTTTCGTTCTAACCATTAATGGAGATATGGTGGTTTTAAAGGAATTCTTTGAAATACAGTCACTACATAAATAAGGTGAGCCTGGAAAGGTCCTATGAACAGTAAAAGAGGTGAATTTCTGACAATGCAGTGAGGAAGCAGGAGACCCCCTCCCAACTTGAACAAAGGCACAGTTGCAAGCTCACACTGAAAGAATGGTATCTCCTTTGAGAGACATGAGAGTGCTGACCTGTTGTTTGAAATTAAAATTCCAGTAATCCAGGGTTAGAAGTTTTTGCATGATAATAAATGATAGCAAACCAGCATATATCACGCTCCAGCCCAGAATATCATACCACATCAATTTGCTATAGTTTGGAAGCTTGCAATGTGCTTTTGAGGCAAACAGAAATAGTAAACAATGTACAAGGTTTTACCGGGGAAACACAAATTTACATAATATTGGGAGGAGATACTAAAAAGGAGCAAAAGCTTTTAGATACAAAGCACGAGAAAGAAAGGCCATTGGTACAGCATACACTGTCAAGATAAATGTTCTAGTCCGTGGGGGCAAATTACTGCAGATGCTTGAAACTACTGAAAAAATGCTGGATATCACAGGAGATCAGGCAGCTTCATGTAGAGAGAGCAAGCTAATGTTGAGTCCAGATTATTCTTTCCCCAGAAGAATGGAGGATGACCTGCTAGAGATCTTTAAGATACATAAAGAAAACACATTTCCATTGGCAGGGAAAAGCAGAACTTGGTACCAATAACACATATGAACGTTAACATTAGGAGCAAAAGTAAGCCACAGCCCTTTGAACCTGTTCATTCAATAACATCATGGCTGATCCGATTACTCCATGTTCCTGCCTTCCTTGATTACCCATCACCCTCTTGCTTATCAAGAATCCATCTACTTCTCTCTTTAAAATATTCAGATTCTACTTCCACTAAGGAAGGCAATTCCAAAGACTCAAGGCACCGAAAAATATTCTTTTTTCCATCCTAAATGACAAATCTCAAATAGTTACCAATGAATCAAAAAACACACAAAAAAAAAATGTTAAATGGAATCCCTACAGTGTAAAAATGGCATTTGGCCCAACAAGTCCACACCGACCCTCCGGAGAGTACCACCCAGACCCATTCCCTTATCCTATTACTTTACATTTCCCTGACTAATGCACCTAACCTACCCATCCCTGAACACTGAGCAATTTTGCTCAGCCAATTGGCCTAACCTGCGCATATTTGACTGAGAGGGGAAACCGAAACACCCAGAGGAAACCCACACAGACACGGGGAGAATGTGCAAAATCCCCACTGACAGCTACCCGAGGCTGGAATCGAAAACCTTTGCTGCTGCCATTCTGCCAATCGGTCACCAAAGCACACGAGAATGATCCAGCACCTCAAACAGTAATACCGCCCTTTACCCTAAGACCTTTGTTTATTAGCTTTCTGACAGAAATTGCCTCACAGTGGAAACTTTCCTTTGATTCTTCATACAGGCAGTATGAAACTTACTACCACCTGGTGAATAGTGTAGGTGCTTAAGAGAAAGCTAGTAAACACATGGATAGAAAGGATACAAAGATATTTTGATGGAGTTAGATGATGAGGGTTTGAAGGAATATCATGTGAAACCAAATAGGCTGTTTCTATTGCCATTAGTACTTTGTAAATGCACAGTATTACAATGAAGTATCCGGCTAGACGGTTTTCTTAATTCCTGACTTAGGACTTGAACCCAGAAGCCTGACTGAATCAAAAGTGCTTCTAAAGGAGCTAAACTGGCACTCAACATTAAAAAGAACTGAATATGCATCTCTTTAAGCACAAGAGGAACAGATGACCATTACCATTGATACAAATGACCAAATACTCTTTGAGCTTATCTGCTTCAGGCAGATAAGACAAGGGTAATTACCTGTACAGTCCAGTTGATCAAGTCCGACATCTTTTGTCAAATTTATGTTGCTGTGATTATGACACCCACCCCTTTCTCCAAAAATGTAGTTCATATTATATCATAAATATTAGCTCAGATAGTTCAAGGAATGCAGCATGTTATGCCGGTAAAGCAAACAATTATGAAGGCAAAGGGCATGTTGGTCTGTTTTCAAGTAGATTGGAGTGCAAGAATAAACTAGATTGTATAGGGCTGTGTTGAGACCAGATCTAGAATACCATTTGAAGTTTTAGTCTCCATAACTTAAGAAACATATACTTGCACTGAAGCAGTATGTTGAATGTTCACAATGAGTTTCTGGGATGAGAGGGTTGGTTTATGATAGACTATAATCTCAGAAATTTAGAGGAATGAGAGGGCATAGATTCATACATCACAGGAGAAGCCCTTCAGAATTTGATTCTATACTAATCGACACTAATCTCTCTTTCCAGCAGTTGGCCCATAGCCTTAAATGTTTTGACATTTTAATACTCAACTATGTACTTTTTAAAAGGCTGTGAAGTTTCCTGTCTACCCTCCCTGATAGTGCATTTCAGATTCCCACCACCTGCTGGGAGAAAACATCTTGCCTCAAATCCCCTCTAAACCTCTTGTGTTTCACCTTAAAATTATACCCATTACTGACCCTTCAATTAAGGGGAATATCTGCTTTTTATCCATCCTGTCATACCCCCTCAATCTTATACACCTCAAATCAAATCACCCCACAACCTTCTCTGCTCTGAAGAAAACAATCCACACTACCCAGCCTCTCTTCATAGCTAAAGTACACTAACCTAACCAATGTTTTGTACAGGCCCAATGTAACCTCCCTGCTCTTATAATTCATGGCATACTGATAAAGGCAAGTGCCCCATATGCTGCCTTAACTACCCTATATATCTGTCCTACCACATTCAGGGATCTGTAGACAAGCACCCAACATCTTTCTAGTCCTCTGAGCTTCTGAAAGTCCTGCCAATCATTGAGTATTCAATTGTCTTGTTACTT
The DNA here is from genome assembly GCF_004010195.1 of Chiloscyllium plagiosum. Lineage (NCBI taxonomy): Eukaryota > Metazoa > Chordata > Chondrichthyes > Orectolobiformes > Hemiscylliidae > Chiloscyllium > Chiloscyllium plagiosum. The sequence continues at coordinate 57,927,780 of NC_057726.1, forward strand.
CTGTCAAAGTGCATCATCTCTCACTTTTCAGGATTCAATTCCATCTGCTACTGGTTTGCCCATCTAACCAATCTGTCTACACTCTTCTGTAACGGGAGACTTTCTTCCTCACTATTAACCAGCCAGTCAACCATCATGTCATTCTCCAAGCTTATTTATCATTTCCCCAACTACATATTCTCATCGGTAGTGTTTATATGTATCACAAACAATAAGGGATCCAGCAATGATCCCTGTGATACACCACTGATCATCCTCCAGTCTTACAAACAGCCTTTTATCACCACCCTCTATGCCACCTTTGCTAAGTTACTCTGGATCCCATGTGCTTCTACCTTCTTTATCAGTCTCCTACACAGAATCTTGTCAAAGGTTTAGTTGAAATCCATATAAGCTACATCAACCATACTACTCTCATCCACACGCCCAATCACCACCTTAACATGGATCTACTTGAAACGTACAAGATTCAGAAGAGGCTTGACAGGGGAGGTATTGAGAGATTAATTCCTTCCTGGCTGGGGAATCTGGGACATGAGGCACAAATAACTGCCAGAAGTTTTGTACATCACATTGCAACAATAGCTTTTCCATTAAAGAGTTAGCCAGGATTTAACTTCAACTCTGTCACTTCCACTCCATTTCAGAGACATTTTAAAATCTTTGATCGGATTGGTTTTCGAACACAGAAATTGACATTATCAAGGCCGATTGATGGAGTGAAAAAAATGAGTATATCTTGTCAGTTTCATATATTAGCTTATGGGAAATAGACAACGTGCTCCTTTAGAACATTTACATTCAGTTTGATATTGCAAAAATAGAACAGATGACTACAGCCATTACTGCAACACCTATCAGTTAAGATGAGATGGAGCTTGATGGCTTGTGTCTCATTTTTAAGCAGAAAAGTGAGCTGGTGAGTGCAATGTTATACTGATGGCTCATTTGATCATTTGAACTTTGAAAGGTCATCAACCTGAAAAGTTAATTTTTTCTCTCTTTGCTAGGTCTGCTATGTATTTGCAGCATTTTCTCATCCACTTATGGAATTTATTACCTTGGGTTCTTGTGTCAGAACAAATTGGGAAGGGTGCAGAAAGACAGACAGTCTCCTTCATTTGAAAGGAATTTTCCCAGAAATGCGACTACCTTCTCAATTCAGCAGTACTGTACTGTCAGCAAGGAGCTCTTCGCTCAGGGATCACTGCTTTATTCCCCAGGCAAAGCTTTCTTAAAGTCAGAGCAGGAAATATTATACTTAACAGTGTTCTTGTCTCCAAAATAAACAATTACATCATCAGCAATCTTGGATTCTTGAACACATTTCTCTAAAAGCAAGTTTCAAGTAATACCAGCCTTGGGCTGGAAGATTGTACATATTTTAACAGTGACCCAAAGCTATTTATCAAAAGTATGTGAGGCTCATTGTTCAGGAAATAAGATATCAGTACAAGCTTGCCCAGTCTGGTTTCAAACAGCCAGAATGTCAAATAAATTGCTCACTGATACAATAGTGGCTGGCATCTTCATCTGGAGCTTCACGGTTCACTTTATCTGAACTATTTTGTCTCATTTACACTGCTCGTGCAAGATTATCATAGTCATTGGGTGGCATGGTAGCATTGCTGCTTCACATTGTCAGGGACCTGGGTTCAATTCCACCCTCGAGCAACTGTCTATATGGAGTTTGCACACTGTTTTTGTGTTTGCATGGACTTCCTCCCAGTCCAAAGGTGTGCAGGTTAGGATGGATTGGTCACGCTAAATTGCCCATATAGTGTCCAGGGGTGCACAGGGCAGGTAGATTAGCTATGGGAAATGTGGAGTTATCGGGTTAGCTCTCGGTCTTTGGAGGGTCAGTGTGGACTCAATGGGCTGAATGGCCTGTTTCCAATTTGTAGGGATTTTATGATTAGCTTTTCCAATCAGAAACAATCACTTCCAGCTTTAATAGAATTCTTTTTCCTAGAACTGCTTGAATTTAAATCTGATTGCTTTGGGAAAGTTTAACTTAATTTCTGTAGTTTTTGAGCAGAAACACTACATTTGTACTTTCTCTGGCGATGGCAAGTACTGTATTTTTAACAAAAGGACATCAAATAACTGAATCACCTTCAAATGACTTCCTAACACCATGAAACTAAGGAGTTCATGTAAAATCCTGTAGGGACTCTATTCCATTTTCCCAAGTTCCTCCAGCTCTGTCATATTAGTTCTGATGATGTAATCAGTGCTTCTGATCAATATCTTCATATTCAACCAATCTGCCGTTATCATCCACTTTCTGCCACTATCAGCATGATGCCATTAATAGGTATATATTTTGCTTCCCTTTTCCAAAGGGATATTTCCCTCCATAATAACCTTGTTTGCACTGCAAGTGGCTCCAATATCCCCTCGTACCTTTTCTTAGAACCTTTCCATGCCAGCACCGGAGAGACGACACTTACTTAAAAAGGGTTTGATCGTAACTGCCTGAACCTGTCAGTATTCAAGAGCAATATGAGCAATTGGTTTCCAATTACAAACCTTATCACAATATTGCTCTAATTCAATATTTCTTTATTACTGCCTATTTTAACCCTTCTGATATCCAGCATGTTGGATCTCTCAAGGCTACTTTGTCTTGCTGCCTTTCTTTAATAAATATTGTAATTGCATCATGATATGCTTCTCAGTTTGTTTTAAGATTCCTGAACTGCCAATCATCACTCAGTTGAGTATGTTTTGCTATGGGACATTATGGTGCATCCATACTGTATGTTTAAACGGCAGTACAAAGCCAGTTTGGCTTCATTCTGATGTTTAATTTGTCAAAGTAAATAAGGTGTCATGATTGAATTGCCTCCAAAGTGAAAAGGAGTGAGATTACCTCCTCCATTCTGCTTTAGTGTGGATTGTGTACCAATGCCAGTTGTGTTTATGGTGTAAGTCTTCTCTTGATGTGAAATTATTTGATTTGATTTATTGTCATCATGTGTACCTATGTACAGTGAAAAGCTTTGTTTGTGAGCAATCCAGACAGATCATAATAAGCAAGGACATACAGATCACAGGGTACTTAGAGTGAGGCATGCACGTTACATTGTACAGGAGGTGCATGAAGCAAGATCAACAATATTTGAAGTTATCAGTCTAATAAAGGCAGGGAAGAAGCTGTTCTTGAATTTCTTTGCAGCATAAGTGTCAATGCACACTTCATCTCCACATACATATCCTAGCTTATCTCAGAGACCAGAATCATCTTTTGCTGAGAATCAAATCTGCTTTCTTTTTGAAAAATAGAAAACATATGGCCTAAAAGGAGGTTACCTGTGTGTCTGCCTAGACAGCCTAGTCTCACTTTCTAGTTTTTTGGTTCATAGTTGACATTTAAGGCATATATCCAAGTACATTTTAAATGCAATGAGGATTCTGCTTTGACCACCACTTCATACTGAGATTGTTTACACATCTGTGAAACATGGGTTTAATTTCACATAATAAAAATCTGCTTCAACTTTTTTATTGAATGTGTAAAGATTTATCACAATAGCTTGATCAAAAATACTTCAAGTGCAGTATCAATACATCAAACCCAACCCTATCAAGCCCAATGCAAGGTATATAGATTGGAAAAGAAAACTGCATGTTTGTAGTGTAGTGTGCTATAGTATACACATATAAAATTATTACTGTTCTTTGGCCATAGATGTATAACACAAACATTCTGAACAGAACCTTAAAAGATCAAATTACACACAAGGCAAAAAGTAGTTGTGGACGAGATCTCTGTGCTGTTGCACAAAGCCATCACAGGCTAATTTCCTCTCTGCAGAGGATTCTTAGTACACCACTTCACTTCCTGGCTGAACTGACTTAACCAGCCTGTCGAAGTGCAAGAATTCATCACCTCCAGCCTTCTCAATATGACCGATTAAGGCAGAAGGACAAGGGGGAGAAAATGACAAAGAAGAGAAATGGTTTCCTTCAGGCAACGTCAGTGGAATCGGCAGGTGAGCAGGAACCCACAATCCTCAGGATTCTCTAAAAGGTTCACTTTACCTTTTAAGTGTAAATGCTACAGCCAAGGCATATGACTCTACCTTGTTGTGACTTGTTGCTTGGGTCCAGTTTTTCTCAGAATTCCTCCTGCCCGACATTAGTATCTGGGAAATATGTACCCGTATCCTCAGTGAACTCATAAAGGGCTGTATCGTGGTCTAGGCTGGAGAGTTCGTGATTCATTGGAAGATGTGGCTCTGGAAGAAAATCCTGTGAAGCTTGCTGAAGCTGTGGCTTCCCTAGGAATAATTGCAAAGAGATCAGAGTTTCACCAACCATTTTTACACGATCCTAAACAACCACTATATAACTGGCCACCAGTAACTGGAGGAGAGTGGGGAACACCTCGAATTATAAGTGAACATGTGGAGATATTACTTAACTTCACAGCCAAATGATGGAGTACTACAAAGAAGGAACCTGTCTCAAAATGGGATGGATTTTACTAGTCCCCTAGGAATGGGTTTGGAGGTGTGGGTCTCTGTAAAATGGAAAGAAAGGCAGGGATATGGGATCGATCATCTTTCTGCTGCTACGTCAATGGCCTAAAAAATGAGAAGTAAGTTCCTTCCCACCAAGAGGCTGACTGCAATCGAAGGCCTCATCCCATGGCATTTTACCAATAACAGATGGGCCTTCCAATATATATGGGAACCACCACATCAACTCTGCCAGCCTTCCCTATAGACTGAAAGTGTGGGATGGCTGTGTACGTGTATCAAAAGGGGAACTCTTCTATTTGGACACTCCCCAGTGACATGCTTTCATAGCAAGTGCAGTACTGGCAGCAGCCACTTCAGCTGGTGGCACTGCTGAGCTGCCTCCACCCTCCTTTCTTTAGATATGCTGTCCCTGGGGCACACATGGCAATTCTTTAAAGGGTCAGCAGTCACTAGGGCTATCATTTGTTTGCTTCACTGGCCATGGATCAGGTGACTGGCTGACAGGAAACCCCAACTTTGCAGCGCATTGTTAGCTCCCTCAACGTCTGAGTAAGATTCCAGCCTAAAGCTGGACATAACATTAAATTACGAGTTAATAAAATATGTGCACTTGAAAATTAAAAATAGGAATCTATCAAACAAACAACACTTTAAGAGGATAAATCCCTGGTCCAGATGGATTACACCCTCCCCATTTTAAAAGAATCTACAGAACAGATAGTAGATGAATTACCATACAAATATAACAATCCATCAGAAAATGTGTAATGCAAGGTGGCTGGGTAGAAATCTAAAAAATATCTTTACTTAAGAAGTGAATTATAGACCAGTCAGCTTAAGATCAGCAGCGAGAGAGAGAATATTGAAGTGAGAGATGTAATAGCATGGATTTCACGAAAATCTTGCTTGACCAACCTTATTGAATTGTTTGAAGTGGTAGCAGGGAGTAGACAATGGTAATGGTTTTAAAAGGCTCTTGAGAAGGTACTCCATAAGATGAATATGGTCAGACAATATGGGAAAGCACAGTGGTTAGCATTGCTGCTTCACAACACCAGCTAGTTAGGTTCGATTCTAGACTTAGGTAACTGCCTGTGTGGAATTTGCATGTTCTCCCCGTGTTTGTGTAGATTTCCTCCCACAGTCCAAAGATGTGCAGGTTAGGTGGATTGGCCATGCCAAAAATTGCCCTGTAGTGATCTGGAATGTGCAAGCGAGGTCAGGTTACAGGCATAAACTGGAGCTGGGTGAATGCTCTTTGGAGGGCCAGTGCAGACTCAATGGGCTGAATGATCTCTTTCCACACTGTCAGGACTCTATGCAGAATCAGAGGGCAAGTGGCAGAATGGATTAATCATTGGCTTCCAGGCAGAAAGTGGAGTGTGTAAATAAAGGACCGTTATTCGGAGTCCCTCTGACTCCATGTAATCCCACTTCTTGTCATATATTCAGTGCATCCTTGGACCTTGCTCTCTCTGCTGAATGATCAGTGCTGAGCAAAGAACTCTGTTTTATTCCATCACAAACCCACCTCAGTGAATTCCAGGCACAAGACATTGAAATCTTCTTCAATGCCTTTGCCTCTGTACCCAATTATTTGGACAGGAGTCCTCTTCCTGCTTCATGGATACTTCCTTCTCTTTCTCAACTCTCCCTTCACCTGTCTGACCGACATTCCATCTCTTCGACAACTTTTGATGTGACGTTGACTACCTTACGTTCTCTGCTCTCCTCAGCCTCTCTAACCAGTCTCTCCCTTCGAACTTGCTGCACTTTGTTCTCTCAGGCCAAACCCTGACTTTATGATTAAACCTGCTGATAGGTGTGGTGCTGTTGTGGTCTGGCTTAATCGATACTGAGTGCCTCTTCTTAGACATGTGCTCCTATCTCCTCCTGGAGCAAGAACCCCATCAGTTCTGAAGAGGACTCCTACTGGGCCGGAAACATTAATGTTGATTCTCTCCACAGATGCTGCCAAGACCTGCTGAGTTTCCCCAGCACCTTGATTTTATTTCTATGAAAAATTTACACTAACAATTTAGAATCAAAACTTTTGGATATGCGGACAATACAAATTTGAAGGGGGTAGGGCTGGTAATAGGCAAGCTGCAATAATACATTTACAGAACAGGCAAATAATGTAGTACACTTTGGCAGGAAGAAGAGGGACATCACTTATTATTTGGAAAATGAGAGCTTAGGTGGGTTCAAAGAATAAAGACAAATTCACCAATGACTAAACTTTGTACCATAGGTTAGTAAGCTTGCAACAAAAAAAAACATAAACTAAGCACCAGGCTTCAGCTGAGGGAGGAGAAAACAGAAAAATGTTGCAGTTATGATCACACAGTGTCAAATGTTGTTTAGTCCATGACCGAAAGCATGGCTGGTAGTCAATTCACCATAATTTAACAAGGATGTAAGGGTATTGGAGGTTGTGGTGCAGTGGTAAGTGTTCCTACCCATGAATCATAAAACAGGGGTTCAAATCCCACCTCCTCCAGAAGGGTATCATAGTATCTCTAAACAGGATAATATAATTATAGGGGCAGAGAATATTTCCAAGAATGCTACCAGAAATGTACAAACACACATATCAGGAAAAGATATGCCGACTGGGACTCTTATCTCAAAGTCAGAAGGTTGAGGGGTGACCTAACAAAGGTCTTTAGAATTAAGAAAGGTTTCAACAGAATTAATATCAACAGAATGTGTTCAGTCGAGAACAGCATTAGAAAGATAGTTAACAAGAAATCCAACAGAGAATTCAGAAAAAATGTCTTTTAATAAGAAATGAAACTCCATTTTACTCCAACTTCTGCCTGTATCTACCTTGTAGTGAGACTTGAATCTGCTAACCTGACTGGTTCAAATATTGAATGATCTTCTAAGTTATAAACAGCTTCCTGCTCGATTCCCCCATTCTTGTGATCACAGGCCCTAATATTCTTTCAATAACTTTATTACTTTAAAAAGGAAGACTGCAGCAGCCACAGTGACAATCATGCTGCTCTGGCAGGAGATCAAAAAAGGGAAAGAAGCCCGAGGACAGTCTTAGCTTCCTCAAACATTGCTCTGTCAGAGCAGTCTTTCTGTTCATGCGAAAAGAGGCAAAATTCCCAAGAAGACCCAGTTGTCAAATATTTAAGTGCTTTATTTTTAATGCTAACATAGCACAGATTGCATGGAAGGTTTAAAAGGGACCGAAGGAGCAACTTTTTCATGCAAAGGGTGGTGCGTGTATGAGCTGCCAGAGAAAGTGGAGGAAGCTGGTATAATTACAACATTTAAAGGGCATCTGGATAGGTTTATGAATAGAAAGGGTTTAGAGGGATATGGGCCAAGTGCTGGCAAATGGAACTAGATTAATTTAGGATATCCAGTCAGCTTGGATGATTTGGACTGAAGGGTCTATTTCCATGCTGTACAACTCTATCACTCTATGACTGTAGCTCTTGCAAAGTTCTTGCATTGATAATATTTGATGTTTGCATTCTAAAATTGAGAGCTCTTGACCATGTTGCCACATATTAAATCTGGAGGCTAGTTAATGGTGATGAGAAGGGCATTCTAGACTTAAGCCTGTTTATTTTCTGAAGTGGCTGTACTCAGGGTTTAAAGAAATCACTGATTTACCTGAGCTTTCTCCAGTTTTCAGGGCTTTGTCGGACGGTTCAGTCGGCCTCAGCTCTGGATCCACAATGAGTTTCTGAATCTGGGAAATTACAAGGAACAGACGAAAATCAGAAAGCTGGTTTCCAACTTGGGAAGGATGCATGGCACCTTTTAGGCAAACGACAATATGATTATTGAATCTTACGAGAGGTAAGAGCCATGTTTTGCAACTGGTTAACCAATTCTTGTATCAGAGTGCAGTAGCCTGGCATTAATTGCAATGCCAATACCATCCATCGAACCATGCCAGCAGTGTTAGGGATACAAACATTCTCTGTCAGTGGACATGATAGAAGCTGTCAGGGCACTCCCATTGCTTATTATTTTAAGATTGAACATCATAGAGGTGGCTTTCTTTTTTCGCAGACCACAAAAGTGAAAAACTCTCTGAAAAATGGATGCTTAACAAAAAACCCAGAAGTGGGGGCTAATGTCTATATTTTGTAATCTCCTCCAAGCATGGTTTGTTATACCTTAACGAGCAAATACATTTAATTTCATTCATGTGTGGTGAAATCCTGCAAAGCAAAGATTTGCAGAGCAATGGGGAATGAGAAGTGAAGTGAAACAAACCGGATTGCTCTTTCAAAGAATCAGCACAGGATTTCCATTGTGTCATATTATTCTAAGATTGTTTTAAATGTAGAGAATGCTTCGATATTTAATCAGTAACGTAATCTTTCTCACCCCTGAAGAAGTGAGGATGGGTTGTCTGTTATCTTATAAATGCCCTGATAAACTATTAAAACAAGCCCTGTTCAGGTCCTGTATATAATTTAATATAACATTATAATATTGTGCTCCTGTTTGGTATTTTTAAACATCAAATTGTTAGCCAGTTCCAGGCCAGCTAAAATTCCGTTAGAAGCTAATTCGTGGATTCAAGTGTCAGCATGTATGTTTGTTGAGTGATCCTTCACTGTTGTATCACTGGTGCAAGGTGTATCCTGTATGCTGTCCAGCATCCTGAATTTTGGAAACAGAGGTGGAGGGCAACAATGCAAGGAAGTTAGATTGAAACCACTAAACCCTCCTTCCATCTCAAGTGCAGTATTATGTCACTTCTGAGCACAACACTTTAAGGATGAGGATGCTTTTGAGAAAGTGCACGAAAGCTCAATCAGAACGGTTCCAGAATTGTGGGACCTCAGTTACAGTGGACAGGTAGTTAACAAAATTGGAGATTTTCTTTCTACGAAAAGATGAAAAGAATAGCAAGAGAAATTATTCTCTTTTGCAGAAAGAGTTGATACAGATTTGAAGTTTATGGCAAAAGAGCAAACGGCAACATGAGGAAAATGTTTTTACACAGAACTGGTTCAGAAATGGAATATATCGTCTGAGAGTGTGGTAAAGGCAGATTGAATATTGGGCTTCAAGAATTAATTGAATAAGCAGCATTTTTTTTAAAGAAAATATTGCAAGACTCTAGGGGAAACAATAGAGTGGGATTAACTGGGTTGCAATCACAGAGAATAGCAGGGATATAGTGGGCTGACTGGCCTCCTTTAAGGTTACAGACATTCTATGATTCCCTAGTGGTCACTGAGCTTTGGGACCAATCTCAGCAATCACACGTTAAAGGTGCATCAGAGAAGGTCATTGGATTGATTTAATAAAAAACAGATATACCAGATAATAGAACCATAAAAGATTCTAACCATAAAAAGGTTATGAAAATCCAACTGCTGCTCACAAAAGGAATCTTGACATTCATATACAGCCTGGTTTACAGATTTCCCGAGTTCAGAATACTTGTCTACTTGATTAAAAATCACACAACACCAGGTTATAGTCCAACAGGTTTAATTGGAAGCACACTAGCTTTCGGAGCGTCGCTCCTTCATCAGGTCACTACCACCTGATGAAGGAGCGACGGTCCGAAAGCTAGTGTGCTTCCAATTAAACCTGTTGGACTATAGCCTGGTGTTGTGTGATATTTAACTTTGTACACTCCAGTCCAACACCGGCATCTCCAAATCATGTCTACTTGATGACCTCTCTCACAGAGCGAGTTGCCACCTTCACAAGACAACTCAGGATGAGTGTCAAAAGTAGATGCTTAGTGAATATTAAAGAAAAAACCCTCTTTTTCAGGACTTTGGGGCGTTCCAAACACTTCTTAGCTAATGAAGAACTTTCAATCTGCATTCAGTGGTATAAAGCAGAGAAACCAGCAGTCAAAGTGCATACAGCAAGCTCCGGCATGTAGCAAAGTGTAAATTCTCAGATAAACTGTTAATTGTGTAGATTGAGGGATAAATGTTAATCAGAATAGCAGCAATAACTGTCCAACTCTTCTTTCACATCATGAAATTTAATCTTTTTTGTCCATCTCTGAGGATAGTTGCTTCAATTTCAAAGGTTACAGGGAGAAGGCAGGAGATTGGGGTTGGGAAACTTATCAGCCATGGATTGAATTGCGGAGCAAACTCGGAGGGCTGAATGGCCTCATTCTGTTTTAAATCTTATGGTCTAATGTCTCACCTGAGAGACAGCTCTCCCAACAGTGAAGCACTCCTACATTGTCGAAAAGTGTGGTGCTGGAAAAGCACAGCAGGTCAGGCAGCATCTGAGGGGCAGGAGAGCTGACACTTCAGGCATAAACCCTTCATCAGGAATGTGAAGGGCTTATGCCAGAAATGTCGACTCTCCTGCTTCTTGGATGCTGCCTGACCGGCTGTGCTTTTCCAGCACCACACTTGTCGACTCTGATCTCCAGTATCTTCAGCCCTCACCTTCTCTCAGCACTCCTACAGCAAATTGCTGGCCTGGAATTTGATATTAAGTGCTGGAGCTGTACTTAAGCCCACAATTTTGTGAATGAGGGGCAAAAGTATTTTCTAACACTATTCCTGACCAGAGGGGAAGAAAGGATGAATGCTTAACTGTTATTCTCCTTACTAGACCCTAGATTACTGAGATGGATTCATACACGTTACAAAGATTGAAGAGTGAGGAAATTGAATGCAAACCGTGATTTTTTTGCTTCTATGTTTCCACAAGATATTTGTTCCACACCTACCCTTACCATTGCAAGATTTGCCTCCATGTCAGTCAGGTTCAGCTCATTTACAGGAAGATTTGGATTGAAGATCTGCAGGGCAATGAGATCACTTTAGAAAATGAAGTTATCTATCCATTCATTCATCTATATTTACTTTTCTCTTACTGTGATGCCACACAATCAGGAAATCAGTGAAACCTGGCAGACTGCATTATTGGGGGGTTGGGGGGGGTCATTATTACTCGGCAACATATAAAGCATTGAGAAAGGGACAGCAAGAACAGACATTGAGGTCCAACAGAAAAATCTGCTGATGTCACAGGATCTAGTGTCTCCAAATCTAGGCAGACTGAAGGAACCAGGCATCAATTCTTCATGACAACGATGGCCTATTCCAGCAGCATCCTACCCAGGACCTGAATTCAATGTAAGAAAGGCTTCACCCGGACAAGAGCAACAAAGGTGAACACAACTTGCCACTTCTCCATCCCTTTTCAATTGAACCTGACTCACCACCCCTCCCTCCCCTGACACTCAGATCAATGTCCTTCTGAGTTGCTGATTTACTAATCCCATGGGCACATTTTACCATCTCTTACCTAATCAAACACTTGCTGTCTTCATGGTAACCATTAACAAAACTGAGTTCTCACATATTCACTTTTTATTCCCACTAGCCTCTCTACCTGATGTGGACCATCAATGAACAGTTCCCCTCATCCACTGTTGTCCATTAGGCCCATCTGCTGCTCTTTCTGGATGCTGCTGCTTTTACTTTTGTTCCTCTCCCTCCATTCAAAACACTGAAGCAGTAATGCAATCCGTGATTAATCTCTGGGTGCTTGTTCATCATGAGTAAGGCAAGAACAAAAATCAGGAACAAGCAATAATAAATGTTCAAAAACCTCATGCTGTCCTGCAACTTCCAGAACCTGACAGGAACAAAGTTGGCAGATGCGTGGGAGACGTGTGATGCCCTTGTCCATCTAGGTGAGATTTAGAGACCGCTTAGTGAGGTTCTACTGTGGATTCTGCGGTCAATGTGCATCAGCACATCAGTGGAGGAGCAGCCGGACTTGATTTAGAGTTAACCAGCACTTCAGTTTTCAGGAAGAAATATTTCACAATATTTAAAGAACATTTTAAAATCCAGTTTTGAATGCTATTAGTGTGGTGTGTTCGCCCAATACTTACATGCATAATGCTCGAATGCTCCAGGCTATACTGCTGGCTCCCAAGCAATGAATGCAAGCCATCCAGGTTCAACTCAATGCTCGGCATGTGCTCAGGCAACTCAGTCCTGTAAATCCAAAATAATTCTTTACAAAATGTACAGTGAACTTATTTCCAATATTTGCTTCTGTTTGATTATCCATTTCCCTTTGTTTTCTTAAAATCTAAAAGATGTAGCAACCATTGCATATTGGATTTTTACTGCTGCACAGATAAAGGCTGTTTAAACCCCACAACGTGCAGGGCATGTTATAGCCCCAAGCACTGTTTCAGGTCTGTGATACATCAGATTCTGGGGTTTTTTATTCCCCATTGCAACTTGAGTGGAGGCTGTGCACATTTCACACTGGGGAAAAAATAATTAGGGAAAAGATATTTCATTTACATCTTATGGTGGCTGCACAGTGAAACATTGATGGTATGTCTTCTACTGATCATAATCACTACAGACGCATACAGAGCGAAAACAAAAAACATGGAGATGGAGGAGGAACACGTGAATAAAAGAAACAAGATATTAGATGTGTTGTGTACATGGATTTACATTATTAAGGGATGCAGGTTAAAACAGTATGGGAGTGTTAATTAAAGTAATTTAATATAGTGTTAATATAGTAATTAAAAGATGAAGGCAGTCACCACTGCCTGGCCAGATCATGTAACTGCTCTCTCACGAGAGAGATGACTGGTGGTGGTTTAACCTGAGGGTCACCATGCCTCAGCCCAGGGGAGAGGTTGAAAAGGTGGGACGTTCACAGTGACCTCAGCCAGTGTTGGAGTTGAACTATTAGCGTCACTTTGCATTGCAAGCCAGCTGTCCAGCCAACTGATCCCCAGGAGAAATTAAAGTTTAGCTCCACCAAGCACAGCATTTCCATCTCTGGCCATGAGTCATTTTTAACATTATAGAGTCATACAGCATGGAAACTGACCCTTGTGGTCCAACCAATCCATGCCAACTATAAACCCAAACCCAAACCCAAACCAGACTAGTCCCACCTGCTTGTGCTGGTCCATATCCCTCCAAACATTTCCTATTCATGTATACTACTGAAATAAAATAACTAAGAAATCTAGAGGTAAATCTAGAAAAAAGACAATCTCAGCAGCAGCTGCAAGATGCACACTATCCTAAGTCCACTATTTTATAATCTGACACAGTTTGACAGGTCCCACTGCATTTGAAACAATGGGCTTTAATTTATAGCAATGACTTAGCTGAAAGTATTGAGAATTGCTTGTGCACTTTCCTTGATGAGGCAAAATTTTAAGATGTTGATATTCAGAGAGATTTGTGTCTCCTTGAACAAGAAACACAAAGTTAGTATTCAGGTAACTCAGAAAATAGGAAAGCAAATAGGACATTGTCCTTTGTCTAACGGAGGCTAGAGTACAAGAATAAGGATTTATACGGGTCTTTGATGAGACCGCACCTAGAGTAATGTGTACTCCTTCTACTTCTCTCACCTTGCCTTGCCTTGGAGGCAGTGCCGTGGAGATATAGAAAATTGATTTCTGTGATCAAAGGCTTGTCATATGGTGAGACGTTTGAAAAGATTGGGCTAAATTGAGGGAATTTAGAAGAATTAAAGGGGATTTCATTGAAACTTAAGATTCTGAAGGGGCTTGTCAAGAGTTGTTGTTCAACAAAAATGCCTTAATTTAGAAAGTTGTCAATCATTGAAATCTTTGGCCTGTGGAACATACCAGCAGGAGTAGGCCATCTGACCTGGCCCCCATTCAATACAATTGTGTCGATCAAACACTTCAATGTCTTTTACGTACATTATCATTGGCATACAAGGCTTTGGGGATAATCAGAAATCTATCAATCTCTACCTTAAATATATGTTGTTTCCACAGCCTTCTATGGTACAGAATTCCAAAGTTTCACAATCCTCTGAGTAAAGAAATTCTCATCTTAGGCCCAAGTGGCATCTCTCTTATAATTAACCCCTTGGTTCTCGACTCCTCAACCAGGGAAATATTTACCTACATCAACCCTATAAGTATATTGTAGGTTTTCAATTAGATCACCTCTCATTCTTTAAAACTCTAGAGAAGACAGAGCCAGTTTACCCAATTTCTCTTCGTAGGACCAGCCTGCCATCCCAGAAAAAAATCTGGTGAACCTTTGTAGCACTCCCTCTGTTGCAATAATATCCTTCCTGAGAGAAGGAGACGACAAAGTGCACACACTACTTCACATGCAGTCTAAACACTGATACTAATGAAGCAAGACCTCACAACTCCTGAACTCAAATCCTCTTGCAATAAATGCTACCATTCCATTAACTTTCCTAATAGCTTGCTTCACCTACATGTTAGCCTTCAGTAACTTATTGACAAGAATACCTCGGTCCATTTTATGACTAAAAACTTTCCAATCTTGCACCATTTAAGAAATACTCTGCACATGGGTTTCTTCTCCCAAAGTGTAGAACCTCACATTTTTCCACATTATATTCCATCAACCGTGTTCAAATCCTAAGCCTGTCATTTTCTTCACTTTACATCTCCCTCACAACACACATTCCCATTTAGTTTTGTTAATTCTGCAGATTTGGAAAGATTGCATTTGATCCCCAACTCCAAATCATTGATATATATTGTGAATAGCTAGCACTGAAGTACTGATCCTTGGAAGATAATCACCAGTGCATTGACTATCTCTACCCCTCTCATCTATCTCTATCATCACCTCCTTCAACACATTAGGAGGTGGATCATCTGGTCCTGGGGATTGATTGGCTTTCGGTCCCAATAATTTCTTCAGTAAAATCTTCTTCTAATGCTAATTCCCTCCAATTCCTCGTTCACCCTGCCATGGAATTAGGGAGATTTCTGATATCTTGCCCTATGAAAACAGATATAAAATAATCATTTAGCTTCTCTACTACTTCCCTATACCCCCAATGTAAATTATCCTGATTCTCTCTTTAATGGACTTAGACCTTACCAAACATTTCCTTTTTATGAACCAACAGAAGCTTTTATAGTCTGTTTTTGTGAGATTGCATCACTTCATATTCTGTTTTCCCTTTCTCATCAGTTTCTTAGTCTCCTTTTGATGTCTGTAAACCTTTCAATCCTTTTGTTAATAGCAATTTTGTAGGACTTTTCATCTCATACAATCTCAAACATCTTTTGTTAGCCATGTTATTCAAATTTAACACTCTTGTTTCACAAAGGGACAGCAAACATTGGATTGGAGTCACTTACAGGCCACCAAAAAGTAGTGGTCATGTGGGGTGTATATCAATCAGGAGATGAGAAGCTTATAGCATGTGCAACACAGTTACCGTGGTGATTTCAAACCAACTGAGCACTGGAGCTGTGGAGGATGAATTTCGGGAGTGTATTAGGTTTGGTTTTACCTCGAGGACATGCTATTTTAGGTGTTATATTAAGTAATTAAATAGGAGTAATTAATAATCTTGTTTGTAAAATAACCTTTAGGGATGAGTAAACACAATATGATGGAATTTTACACGATGCTTGAAAGTGAGGTAATTCAGTCCGAAACAAGGCTGTTAAATTTGAATAACAATAGATGGGCATGCTCATGTGGATGTTCAACTATTATTCCAGGATATAAGACAAATAGATACATTTTTCAATCTAGGGGATTCAAGGGATTGGGGAGGAAAGATGAATTCAAGTCTTAAATCAGCAATGATATTATCATTGGAGTCCTATTCCTGTTTTTTGGGTCTTATGAAGGGGGCATCTTTTCTGTTGTGACTTTACAATATATGTTAATAATTGTAGTGAAATGCTGGCAAAAGGACAACGTTTCACTCTGTCCAATGCCATTCAAAATCTCAACCACTGAGCAAAGCCTCACCTGTCTAAAGCAGCCATCCTTCCTCTCTTATCCAGGTGCTGCACTGTGTTGCAAGTGGGCCTGCCCTCCAAAACAGACTCCACAACAGACACTGGTAAAACTGGAGGCTCCAGACATGCACTACATGGGTTCCCCGAAACCACAGTGTCTGCTTGGACCTGGACTCCAACCGCTGGACTGGCTGGCTCCTCCTTAATCACCATCAGGCATTTCTCCCTACATATCGAGACATTGGAAAAGTTGAGTTCAGGATCCCTTATTTAATCAGCAACACAGAAATCAGCTTACGGGCCATCAATAGCAAATAGCAGTTCTAGAGGAACTATTACCCCATCCTTATAGTGTCACATGATAAATGTCATTGTGATATAAAAAGCAGAAACTTTAATTCTATTTCAGAAGATTCAGCTGGAGTTTCATAGAATCCCGACAATGTGGAAACAGGCCCTTCAGCCCAACAACTCCACACCGATGCTTTGAAGAATATCCCATGCAAACCCATTCCCTTACCCTAATACTCTACATTTACACATGACTAATGCACATAACCTACACATCCCTGAACACTACGGGCGATTTATCATGGCCAATTCACCTGAACTGCACATCTTTGGACTGTGGGAGGAAATCGGAGCACCCGGAGGAAACCCACGCAGACACGGGGAGAATGTGCAAACTCCACCCAGACAGTCGGTCGAGGCTGGAATCGAACCTGGATTCCACGCGCTGGGAGGCAGCCGTGCTAACCACTGAGCCACCGTGCTGCTCCAAAAGTGTATGCTGCATCAGCCAGGGCTTGAAGCTTATATGGCAAAGCCAGGAGGCAGGGGTTTTGTTCCCTGATATTGGTATGTACAGAGATAGCGGATGTGCCAAGATCTGCACTGACACCAAGATTGCCAATACCATCTCACACACAGGGCATTACCCTGAATCCAGGATAGCAGTCAGCAGGGCTCCCTGCCTGTAAACGGTGGATAACTCCCCTCTTAGCCACCTGAAATGACATCCTGAGCCACACACAGATGGCTTCAGATCAGCTAAAATTTAAATAGATGGCAGAACAGGCTCAAGGAGCTAAATAGCTTGCTCCTTTTGGGATGATCTGCTGTATCTAGATTCCCTTAAATGTATATCTGTGCAGGAGCTAATTGGACCCCAAATACAATCCGTCTTAGGCTGTATCTTTGCATTGAAAACAATGCATGAAGTTGAAGATGCAAAAAGGCAGATGTAGGAACATAATTTAATTTTTTAAATGATTTTCAGAAAAAAAGCACTGTAGCATTTAGACCACAGATCACATGTAACCCTCCCCTTCCCACTTTCTGAATGGTCTGTTCAACTTCACACAGAGTTCGAAATCTTTCAGTATGCTATTAAAAACACAAACAAATCAATATTACAACAACTCCCTTACTTTGTTACATTAGTAAAGCTCAGGATAGAACTAATGAGAATCTTCTAGAACTTTGTCAGTTTTTAACCAGCACTTCACATAATATTCCCTGGAGCAGTGATCACTAACAGTTTGTTACTGCAGATGTTTTTTTTAATAAGAAAGACTTGCATTTATGTAGCATCTTTTCTGACCACAGGATGTCTGTAGGTGCTTTACAATCTATGTAATCACTGTTGCAAATTAGAACATAGAACAAGAAAATGTGGTAGCCCATCTGCACACAGCGAGCTCCCCAAAGCAGCAGTGTGAAAGTGATCAGATAATCTATTCTAAGTTTTGTTTGAGGGATAAATATTGGCTGGATATTAGGGTCACCTCCTAGTTCTTCTGGAAATTAACATCACGGTACCAATGACTTCCAGCTGATGGTAGATAATGCCTAATTTGAAAGAGAGCCATGCACAGTGCAGCACTGCCTTGGTATTGACTGTCTAGATTGTGGTCCACTTTCTGGAGTGAGGCCTGAACTAACAACCAAAGCTGTGAATTCCCATTGTGTAATGGCTCAGAGGCAACAGTGCTACTACTGATCCAAATCCAGTCCCTAATTCTCACACAGGGCTTTCATTGAGTGAAGAGGAAAGGGATATTCATCCCCCCAATTTTCATCCTCCTCCAGCAAGTGCGGAACTCAGTTTGAGTGTGTTTATGAGCTTTTCCATGCTGCTGCAGTGTCCATATTTCACGTCGGCAACCAAATGACCAATCTGAGCTAAGGTGCCTATTTCCATTCACAGAAATTACAAAGCAGCGCCAATGGTGTCTTCTTGAGTGCATGTTTCCAATGACTCACCTTTGCTGCTCTGTGCCAGATGCAATGGTTGCAGAGCTGGTTGGGGGCAGCTCTGTGACATCAGAAATAATTGGACCACCAGGAAGAGGACTATTGGTGTAGGTATTGGAACAGGAGGCGGCTTCTGTGGACGGCTGGGAGTAAGCAGAGTGACCAATGTAACAATATTAGTACAAATACGACATTATAGAGTCATAGAGATGTGCAGCATGGAAACAATCCCTTCGGTCCAACTCGTCCATGCTGACCAGGTATCCCAACCTAATCTAGTTCCACTTGCCAGACCCAGCCCATATCCCTCCAGACCCTTCCTATTCATATATCCATCCATCAAAATTGCTAAAACTGCTATCACCAAAATAACCAGAGCCTCAGGCATGACCAAACATTATTGAGAAGGGGAACTGAAGGCTGCCATAAAGTGAAAGTGCATCCATTCAACTAAGAATGTAATCGGGTTTAGATGTGTTGTAGCACACACAGTTCCTCATTATCTAAGGTCACACAAGAAGAATAGAAACCTGGGTGCGGTAGCAAAGGACTTTTAATAACTTTTAATTCCAGCAAGAATAAACACTTTCAGGAGAAAAGCAGAGACATGGGACAGAGAGAAATTTCAATTGTTGTATAATGCAAGTCTCAGAGATTAGATTAGATTAGATTAGATTAGATTAGATTAGATTACAGTATGGAAACAGGCCCTTCGGCCCAACAAGTCCACACCGACCCGCCGAAGCGCAACCCACCCATACCCCTACATTTACCCCTATACCTAACACTACGGGCAATTTAGCATGGCCAATTCACCTGACCTGCACATCTTTGGACTGTGGGAGGAAACCGGAGCACCCGGAGGAAACCCACGCAGACACGGGGAGAACGTGCAAACTCCACACAGTCAGTCGCCTGAGTCGGGAATTGAACCCGGGTCTCTGGCGCTGCGAGGCAGCAGTGCTAACCACTGTGCCACTGTGCCGCCCTGATGTACAGGTATATCAGGGACATATGCACCACAGTGTGTTATCGTTGTCCTTTTCAAAGAACCCCTTTGGCCAGATTAAACAGAACCTCCACACTCAGATGACCAGGATGTTACCAAGCAGACTTTGTAATGCTGTTGCCTTGATGCCAGCCACACTTCACTTACCGACTGAATGAAATAGGTGTCCTGAAGAGGTTCTATTGATAGATGTCGAACGTATTTAGACACAGGAGGAGGAGAACTACCATCATCCAACATCAGAGGCCTATTAGAAGAACAGTAAAATTGATCAAACCCATGGTTTTGGACTGCTAGGGAGTATCAGATTGGTACTTGCACAAGCAGGTGATATTGTTTATGTGGAGGGCTATATTAAAGGGGAGAAGGTTGCCACTTTAGCATGTTCAAATTACATAACAGATACTTGCGCAAAATCCAAATTCATAATTAGTTATCCAAACAGCATAGCAAAATCACTAGATGAGGCAATAGCTGCAGTACAAGTTGTCAAGGTACAACCTATACTTTTGCAAATAATATATGTTGGCTCCTGTAATGCTCAAGTGTGGCTTCAGTGCATCATCACACAAGGTATCACTTTTCCAAAACGCCCAACATAGTTAGAATCAATAAGGCACAAACTACTTTACATTACCAAGCTAGCAACTTCAGTTCAAGTTTAAGTTACCAAGACACAGTAAGCTCATAGTTCCTTGAAAATGGAGTCACAAGTAGACAAGGTAGTGAAGAAGGCGTTTAGTAAGCTTTCCTTTATTGGTCAGAGCATTGAGTATAGGAGTTAGGAGGTCATGTACAGGACATTGGTTAGGCCACTTTTGGAATACTGCATGCAATTCTGGTCTCCCTACTATAGGAAGGAGTTCAAAAAAGATTTACAAGGATATTGCCATGGTTAGAGGGTTTGATTATAGGAAGACGCTGAATAAGCTGGGGCTGTTTTCCCTGGAGCATCGAAGTCTGAGGGGTGACCTTATAGAGATTTATAAAATCATGAGGGGCATGGATAGGATAAATGGACAAGGCCTTTTCCCCAGGGTGAGGGGAGTCCAAAACTAGAGGGCATAGTTTTAGGGGGAGGGGAAAGATATAAAGAAAAGAGACCTAAGGAGCAACATTTTCACGCAGAGGGTGCTGAGAGTATGGAATGAGTTGCCAGAGGAAGTGGTGGAGGCTGGTACAATTATAGCATTTAAAAAGGCACCTGAATGGGTATATGAATAGGAAGGGTTCAGAGGGCTATGGGCCAACAGCTGGCAAATGGAACTAGATTAATTCAGGATATCTGGTCAGCATGGACACGTTGAACCGAAGGGTCTGTTTTCATGCTGTATGACTCTATAAATGGTTGTTACATCAACATGTTACATTTTAAGTGTTTCACGTAGATATAATTGTGATCACCAACAATTTCCAGTCTACTTTTACTCTTCTACTTTTCGATTTTTCCTACCAAAGTAGTAAATGTCACATTTCCCATTATGTTCCATCTGCCATCTTAACAGTCATTTAACTTATTTCTTTTTGTAGCATCTTAGTGTTCTCCTTGATACTTTGCCACCTACCACTGAATTATCAGTAAATTTGAATAACATTGCACTCAGTCCCCTTATCCAAGTCATTGATACAGATTGGAAACATTTGAGGCCCAAGTTCTGATTCTTGCAGAACCCTGACAGCTGCAGCCTGCCAAGGACAGTTAGGATTGGGCAGTTGTTATAACCATCATAACCTCTGTCATCTATGGATTTTTTTTTAAAACGAAGAACACAATCAAAAGTTGACTGCAGATATAAATTCAGTGGCTGCCTGGAGAGTGGCACTCTGTATGTCATACTTGATGAAGTGACAAAGAAAATGCTTATAAATTGAATTTATAATCTCTTAGTAGTCTGCCATACTTAAAATGAAGATTACCAACAGCAGTCTGGGTGAGAGAATTATTTGAATTTACTCTCCTTTTCAAGAATACAAAGGGAGCGGGTTAAAAGTGAACTTCAATAGGGGCCTGTGTGTGTCGGTAGTCTGACATCCCTGATGTGTAGACTCTTGTGTTAGGAGGGTCTCAGCTCCTAGTAAATACCCCTGCACAACAGGTAAGGCAAAGGGAAAAGTCTCTCTCTTACTCTGAGTGCTGACAGTCAGCTACTGTCAAAAGGAATCAGGACAAGAGAGTTTCAATAACCTACAAAACCAAAAGCCTTGAAACCAACTGTTGAACTACTAATAGCAATCCCACTGGCAACACCATTGCAACATAGAAGTTCAAGAAGGTAGCTCTCCACCAGTAACTCAAGAAAAGTTAGGCCCACATCCCACAAAACAGAATTTTAAAAAATTAACTGTTAGTAATGTGCAAGGTTTCCCTGATGTGAGCTAATTCTACCACCCAGAGTTGGGAGCCACAGTGAAAATTTCACCTGGAGCTTTCCAGCTCCTGTAGATAGGGACATAGCTGCACTATGGAAGATGTCGTATTTACTCTGTCGTTGTGGAACTACAATATCCAAAATGCACTATTCCAGGATTCTGGTACGTGGGAATAAGGGTGGGTCGAGAGAGATGCATAATACTAGATGGCAGTTTAGCACTAGCAGTAAGTTTCATACTGCTTCTGAATATCATAATATGATAAAAGATTAAAAGTAAATTAGTTTTAAATCCTCGTTAAAGATATTTTTAATCAGTTTGCTCACACCGCTGGAGCAGTTAGGATGTGAACTTTCTGAAATCAGTGTTACCAGAGGTAGGGACGCTACCACTATGCCACAAGAGTCTGTCCTTAGTATTATGTACTGATTATCTATTAAACATAAACGGTGTTTACACAGAAACAGAAAATAGGAACAGAATAGGCCATTCAGCCCTTCAAGCCTGCTCCATCATTGAAAGTGATTACGGTTAACCATCCAGCTCAGCATTCTGTTTCTGCTTTATTCCCATAACCTTTGCTTCCTTTTAGGTCCAAGAACAGTATCAAACTCCTTCTTGAAAACATTTAGTGTTTTGGCCTCCAATGCTTTCTGAGGCAGAGAATTTCATAGGTTTAGCACTCTGTGTGAAGGAATGTCTCCTCATCTCGGTTGTAGATGGCCGAGCCTATATGCTTAAACTGTAACCCCTGGTCATCAGGAACACCCTTCCTATGTTTAACTGGTCGAGTCTTGAGAATTTTGTACATTTCTATGAAATTCCCCCTCCTCCTTCTAAACTCCAGTGAAAAACATAGCCCTAACTGATCCAGTTTGTATGAGATTAAGGAAGAAAGAATAAGTCATTACAATAATATAGTTATTCATAACTTAAACAAGTTTTCAAAAATGGTCAGGAAATACTACACCGATGAACATGATAAGGTCTGTCACATTTTTATTACAAATCTGTTGCATAATACGTTGGTGTTAATTTTAATGCAACCAGTCAACTGACAGCAATGGGAGCAGGGTTTACACTGGACTCCTGCCTGCTCTATTGCATTCATGTAACACTTTTATGTTTTAAAACAGCCTAAGCCTCTTCATTGGAAGATCATCAACACTTAACCACATAGAGAGTGGTTAGGACAGGATCAGAAATGCAAAGATGAGAAAGTTTCAGATGGGAATTCCCAGAGTTTAGCACTCAAATAGCTGAAGGGCCATCACTAGTGCAGGGATTAAAATTGGCGATACACAAGAGGCCAGATTGAGGGGAATATAGAGAACACAGGATGGTGTGGGGAGGCTGTAGGCTCCAAAGGAAAGGGGGCATAATTTCACAGCAAAGACATGCCAGCCACAGGGTGCGTACATGGTGCTGAATCACACCTAGTATATGTTCAAACTGGTCAGCAACAGCCAGTGGCAGCCAGGATCTAAGGCTGGGGTTATCCAGGTAAGTGAGCTCTCCTTTACTAACTAAAGGTTCACTGTGGGCCAGATAGAGCAGCTGAACTCATCCAGACCCCTCATGGACACAATAAACCTGCACTATCACAGATGGTTCCAGCCCTCCTGAATGCAGACTTCTCGTTCCCTCACCCCATCCTCGATTCCTTATCCACCTTTTCAGGGACCATGTCGGAAGTCACGTATACTTCTAGAGAGTCAGTTCTGTGCAGTGTTCCCATCTGGTGATTTCAGATGCAGCCAGAATAAAGCTTGTATAATCGATCACCATCAGTGGAATATCAATATTAAAGTGCATTCTTGAGGTTGTTCGATACCTTCTATTGCTTTCAATTATCAAAGTTAAACATCACACAACACCAGGTTACAGTCCATCAGGTTTATTTGGAAGCTCAGAGCAGTACTTCCAAATAAACCGGTTGGACTATAACCTGGTGTTGTGTGATGCTTAACTTTGTCCATCCCAGCGCAACACTGGCTCCTCTACATCATTTCAATTATCACAAAATTCCTATTCCTCTACATCCATGAAGGGAGATGGCTGCATTTTGCATTATCTTTTGCACGTCCCTGACAGATTGCTGCAGACAGGATGTGCCAGGATATTCCGAGGGGAATGGAGGAGTTTGCTAGATGGAAAGGTCATGGGTCTCGGTGAGTATTTGTAACTCACTCGCCGCTCCTCTCCTCTGGGAGCGAGAAGCAGGAGTTGGAACCATGTCAGAGTCCTGTGGCGGTACCTGGGGCAAAGAATCACTCTTTGGGATTTTCACAGATCTACCCCTTTAACTGGCACGGAGACGGACTCTTCATCTAATTGGCTAGGGAGTGGGGGGTGGGGGTGGTGGGAGTGTGGGTTCAGATCCTCTTGAAGCTTTATGGTCAAACAGCTTGCACTTTGAGAGATGCATCATGCTGTAGGGGAAGGGAAGTAACTGACAGAATGCTTCATCACAGACATTCACTCTCACCGTCCTTTTCAAAGAAGGAGTGGCTCTGGCAGCAGTCTCAACTCTGTGTGGGGAGGGATGTGGTTTGGGGTTGCAGAGATGGAGGAGGGAGAATCCCTCAACACGGCGGCCTCGTATCCCAGCCCACACCCAGGGAAATGTGGGAAGGCCCCCGGATCTGCCTGAAGCATTGGCTACTGGGTTTGGAATGGGAATAGGTTTGAGGATGGGGGTTAGGGCATGGGGGTTAAGGGCTGAAGCTGGGCAGGGTATCAGGGTGTTGGCACACCAGCTGACACTATAAACCCCTTCCATTCGTCCCTCCTAGCTTACATTCCTGCCAGAACATTTAGCCCCAGGCTTCTCAGCGTTGGGCTCTGGCATTTTAATTGTTGATCTAATCTCAAACATCACTGCTTCAAAACACAACTGAAGTAAATTGATGAGCCTGCAGCATTCGGCTTCTGAATTTCAGTACACACTGCCTTCCTCCTCCCAATACTCTGGCCGGAATTCAATAGGAAACAAAAGTTCCTCTTAACCTCAGCCCCAAGTCCCTGAAACAACAGAGGCTGAGTTAGCAGGGTTTATTGTATAACACACTGATATCTGCTCACCACAGCAGCCAGAGCTGAATGAATTGGGTCATCAGCTCTTACTCAGCGTTCTGAATCTATTCACTCAGTGTTCACATGGTAACAGGTCACCTGATTATTCAGAAGCAAGCCTGGGTCCAGTGAATGGGAATCAGTCACACTCTGCTGCTGCTCTCAATACTTACAGCTTTCTCTTCAGCCCGATTGTGTTGTGGTTCGATTGGAGCTGGCTGAGCAGGAACTGAATCAGCTGTTAACAGAGATCAGAGGCAGGTGTTAGCACAGTGAGTCAGCAGATCATGACAGGGCAGGTCACAACGCCACATTTTCATGAGCTCAGGTTAATCAGCAGGGCACGGGGAGGTCAACTGGACAAATTCTGCCTCCAACCACGTACGCTTAACCAACACTGCAGTTACCTTTCCTTCCAAAACCGCCATGTGTCTCTTTTGGTTAGTTCTTTAGTCACCTCTCTTCCCCTAAACCACACACCTCAAGGAGCCCTACAGTGTGGAAAATGGCCATTTGACCTATTAAGACTGCACTGACCCTCTGAAGAGCATCCCACACAGATCCAGCACCCCCCACCTAATCTACACATCCTTGACACTATGGGGCAATTTAGCATGGCCAATCTACCTAACCTGCACATCTTTGTGACTGTGGAAGCGGAGCACCCGGAGGAACTCCAAACAGACTCAGAGAGAATGTGCAAACTCCACATAGACAGCCCCAGGGTGGAATTGAACCCAGGCCCCTGGCGCTGTGAGGCAGCAGTGCTAACCACTTTGCCAAATGCCATTCTCAATCACATTTCCCCTGCAACTAAAAATAAAGGTAATGTTACCATTGTCTCAGTGGAGCACAGGGCTGCTATCTCATTGGAAAGAGTGCAAGAGTGCAAGATGACTGCTGGTTGTTTAACCGGAGGGTCGCCACACCTCAGGTGAGGGGAAAGGGTGAGAAGGCGATTCATAGCATCTCTGCAGTGTTGAAACAGGCCAATCGGCCCATCACTTTCACATGAACCCTCCGAAGAGCATCCCACACAGACCCAGTCCTTCAAGGTGACTTCAGTTGGTGTGGGAATTGAACTCGCGTTGTTGGCATTACTCTGCATAGCAAACCAACCATCCACCCTGCAACTACACATCTATCAGAGACAAATCCAGTCATCTCTCGGTCTTGATAATCTCTCTCAAACAACCTCTGTCACCTCTTACTAACTATCCAATCACCCTTCAAACAAACAGTCTCAGCTGCCTGCGTTTGCAAGCACAAACATAACCTTTGACATCACTGTACAGCATAAATAATTTTCCAGGTAAAATTACAGGCAGATTTCCCAGGCCTCTGCCAGCATTAAAGGTGAAGTTGTGGACTCATATCATGAAGGATAAGGATTTCTGGTGGGAAGCTTCTATTTAACCAGGCCCCCCCCCCCTCACCAGCTATGAATGACCTGATTGGTAATGATGTCGTATCACCCAGTTTTCTCAGCCTGATCTTTAATAAAAGATGGTTTTACTCACTTGTTTAATTGGTAAGGTGTTACAAAACTGGGGCACAAACACAAGCCATTAAAAATCTTCATACCATTAAGTGACAGAACCACTGATGCACACACAAAATACATATGCTGTTCCAAAGGGGCACAGCCGGGATATAAGTTCAGGGAAAGACTGTGCTAGGGGGGCATCAGTCCTGGATGCAATAACTTAATTCAGAAAGATAGGGTCTTTGCAAAATACCACCACCTTCCTCACTCAGCATAGAGTAACTTCCAAGACCTCCTGTCTGGCTTTCCCCATGAAGTCCTCACCACCCTGGCACATCAGTCTCGCCATCTTGGTTATCCTTGTGTTGGTACTGCCAGGTCCAAAAGCTGCCTCACTGAGCAGGACCTGTGCACCTGGCACTTGACCTCTAGAGGAAAGGCCATTGCTACTCTCCAATCTGCCTGATTGGAAGAGTCAACATAGGTATCCCCAGCCCCTTTTGAACAAGGCATCCGACAAAACAGAAGATTCAAGTCTCTGTATTCCCCCTCCTATCTGGTTTTTGGAGACGGATTTTCAAAGATGTAGGAGCAAGTGCCTGACTAATTTTCCCAAGCCTTTATATAGCAGAGAAAGCAACAGCATTGAGAAATTGAACAGGATCGCTCACCTTGTTAATCACCTTCTGCTGCTGCATGTGTTTCTGTCGAAGAGAGACAACCTCCCGCCATAGCACTTCATTCTGACTGAAGACAAAGAGAGAGAGAGAGTGTTAAAGAGCTGCCAGTGGTAAAACAGCTCAAGCTAAATAAGGAGATTCTCAATGAGAGCATCTACCATCGGCCATTGCAACAGCAGAATAGCATCATGACTGCTACACTGGGTGCTACTTTTTCAACACCCAATGCCTGCTCCAGTTCACTTCCAAATGTTCCCAATGTTTTTTTTTTGGGGAGTAATTAGGTGAGGATACGTACATGTTGCACACAAAAAAGGATTTTACTGCTTTTCCCTTCATTGTCACACCAAACACCTCTGACATAATTAGCAAATAAGTGTCAAATTCAGGTGGACTTCCAGAGTGAAACCATATCCACTTGGGTTCAAATGAGGATTTCTCAGACACATCCCACATTATGTTTGGCAGGGAGATACAATAAGACTTGAACCCAGCACAATGTTTACCACCCACTTTGCCCAGCAGCTGGATTGAAACAGGTTTGACTCCATGGTGCGGCAATCTAGCCAATACATTACAAAGCCACCC
>NC_057726.1:57955985-57976028 GCF_004010195.1 Chiloscyllium plagiosum
CAATTCTCCTGTTCCTTTGATGCTGCCTGACCTGCTGCGTTTTCCAGCAACTCATTTTTAAGCTCTGAACCAAGGAGCAGCCAACATTTTGAAATTACAGCCATCTTGGGACAAAATACTCATTAAACACAACCCATCCTGACCCAGAAAATGTTGTTTGAATTCTGCTTTTCATTTAAAGCTTGAGAAAATACTTCTTCATTTGCTTTGCTCTCCGTAAATGGTGTCTTTTCTTTAAAATAGCAACCTGTATTGTCAGGTTGTTCAATTGCAATCAAAGCTGCAATTTGGGTACACCTGGACTTGATCAGTATTTTTGTAATTCATTAATTGTTCGGTGCAGGCTTTAATTGTTGCCCCTCTTCTCATGAAGGTTCCCAACATTCTAAGAAAGACAGAGTCATAGAATCATTCAAACCCTTCGGTCCAACCAGTCCATGCCAAACATAAACCCAAACAGAACTAGTCCCACCTGTTTGCTCCTGGCTCATATCCCTTCAAACCTTTCCTATTCATGTACCCTTATCCAAATGTCTTTCAAACTTAATTGTGCACACATCCACCACTTCCTCAGGAAGTTCATTCCAAAATGAACCCCCCCCTGTGTAAAACATTTGCCCTTCAGGTCTTCTTTTACATTTCTCTCCTCTCACCTTAAAAATGTGTCCCTTGGTCTTGAAATACTCCTTCCTAGGGAAAATACAACTAATATCTATACACCTCATTATTTTGTAAACTTCTATAAGGTCGCCTCTCATCCCCTTATGCTCCAGCGAAAATGCCTTTCTATACAACTCAAACCTTCTATACCTGACAACATCCTGGTAACTCTTTCCCGAACCCTCTCCAGTTTAATAATATCCTTACTATAATTGGGCTACCAGAATTTGACACAGTATTCCAAAAGAGGCCTCACCAGCGTTCTGTACAATCTCAACATGACTTCCCAACTCCTATAGGAGAAAGTGAGGTCTGCAGATGCTGGAGATCCGAACCCTCTCCAGTTTAATAATATCCTTACTATAATTGGGCTACCAGAATTTGACACAGTATTCCAAAAGAGACCTCACCAGCGTTCTGTATAATCTCAACATGACTTCCCAACTCCTATACTCAAAGCACCGAACAATGAAGTGCGCCAAACATCTTTTTAACCACTCTATCTATATGTGACACAAACTTCATTATTTATACAATGTGCACAGTCCACTCAGATATTCCAAAAAGAGTTTTAAAATCAATGAAGTATTTGGAAAGTCAATTGTTACACACTTCAAAGGTCCAACAATGAAATAAATATAATATTTGTAATAATGAATTTGTAATTTGAAACAAACATTATATTGAAATAAACATAAGCATGAATAAAAAGCTTCTGCAGTGACATCAGTGGGCATTACCTGCCTCTGATGTACATTCAGGATTATGAAACTTCACACTGTATTCAAACATTAATCTTTTCCTGCAGGGTTAAGGTATTGTCTGCCTTGGGTGCCATACAGTACTCACAGGGAGTCTGTCTCAGTGCCTGATCAAACTAAACTAGATTAAGCCAACCTATTTACACAACAAATGGTGTCAAAATCACCATCAGACATTTCCCTAAGGGCAATGAGTAACACCATGTTCTCCTTCAGTGGCTTCATACAATAACCTCCAATCAGGTATCACACAAGTCAAACAGAGCATGGAACTCCCTTTGTCCAGTCTGTCTGTCTTGTATCCAATCCTTGCACACATTCTGGCAATTTCCAATTACCATAGCTGAATGCCTTCATTGCCATCTTCAGGAGATCACCCCAACCCCACTAACTGCGTTCACCTCCCCAACATCCCCCACAGCCCTCCCCCCAGCGCCCTACTTCTCAGTCCCATCCCAATGTCACAGTCTCTGTGGGTTCACACCAAGTTCAAACTGCATTTAAATCTTTCATTCCTTCATCTGGAGATTATTCTAAATCACATTTTGGTTCTTCCACCTATCAGTTGAAGAATATCCACGTGTACCCTCTCCCACAACACATTGTACAAGAGCTTGATGCTGGTCTAATGTGAATGCAAACTCCGAGTACCGATTGCTGTTGTTCTGGGGGGTGGGGAGGATTTGGGAGCGAGGGAAATGTCCCACCTTTCTCTTGATGTGTTCCAGTAGGTGCTCCTGACCCCGCAGGAAATACAAGTGCTGGAATTCAGTGTCATCTCGTTCCGGCTTCACCAAACCACTTTGTTCAATATTCACCACCTTCCGGAAACCATCTGGCCAAACACAAGAAGAAGAGAATTAAAATTCTACTTGAATGAAATGGCTTTGAGTCTTTAAATCATTTTGTTACTGTTATCTCAAAGGACGAGCAACTCTGCTCCACCGTCCTGTGTCAGTTTGTAATCACTTGCAATGATCAATGCAGTGGAATGACCCAAGGGGTTTTACCTTCTGATTCTGAATCGCGAACAGTTAAGAACCTCAACTTAACCGTGCCTGGACTGTACAATAGTGACGTTGTGTGAAAAATCACTGGCAAATATCTCACTCCAGAATGTAACCATTGGATCAACTTCTAAACTATTGCACATTCGTCTATCATCATTCACTTTCTTTAATTCAATGTGGGGATAAAAATGTTAGATTAGATTAGATTAGATTTCCTACAGTGCAGAAACAGGCCCTTCGGCCCAACAAATCTACACCGACCCTCCGAAGAGTAACCCACCCAGACCCACTGACCTACTCCCTACTAATGCACTTTTCACTACGGGCAATTTAGCATGGCCAATTCACCTGACCTGCACATCTTTGGACTGTGGGAGGAAACCGAAGCACCCGGGGGAAACCCACGCAGACACGGGGAGAATGTGCAAACTCCACGCAGACAGTTGCCCGAGGTTGGAATCGAACCCAGGTCCTTGGCGCTGCAAGGCAGCAGTGCTAACCACTATGAAACTTGAAAGGGTGCAGAAGAGATTTTTAAGGATCTTGCCAAGGTTGAAGAATTTGAGCTAAAGGGAGAGGCTGAAAAGGCTGGGGCTATTTTACCTGGAGCATCGGAGGTTGACGGGTGACCTTACAGAGGTTTATAAAATCATGAGGGACATGGATAGGGTAAACAGCCAACGTCTTTTTCCCCAGGGTAGAGGAGTCCAAAATTAAGGGGCATAGGCGAAAGGTAAGAAGGGAAAGATTTAAAAGGGACTTAAGGGGCAACTTTCTCATGAAGAGAATAGTGCGTGTATGGAGCCAGAGGAAGTGACGGAGGTGGGTACAATTACAACATTTAAAAGACATTTGGATGGGTATATGAATAGGAAGGGTTCAGAGGGATATGGGCCAAATGCTGGCAAATGGGACAAGATTAGGTTAGGATATCTGGTCAGCACAGAGGAGTTGGACCACAGGGTCTCTATCCTGCAGTACATCTATATCTCTACAGGTTTCAAAATTTAACTACAGCTTTACGAGTTAGGCTTTTTAAGAATTTGCCCAAATTAACTTTTTGTAAAATACTATTTGAACTGTAATTTAAATCTATCCTTAATGTGAATGGGACCTGGTTGGTGGAGTAAGGAAAGAACTGCAACAGGACAAAGCACCAAGTATAACAGGAAAGCATATAGAGAGAACATGAAGGATGATGGGACAGACCTTTCCTTGTTTGAAAACAGAAGGATAAATAAACCGAGTGATTAGATGTGGATACAGTTCAGTTTTGATTGATTGAAGGTGAAGAATTAAATACGCTGAAGGTTTTCTGACACAGGGACCATGGTTACCAATTTCAAAATGGTTTATTTTCAGCCTCACTGAAGCAAGAAAATAGCTTTGGTACGTTGGCAAACAGAACTTTCTACTCCTGACATCAATCATTTCTCGAGGAAAGAAATATTGTAATTGACTTGCGCAGTACAACTATTCCCATGCTGAAAAATCACTTGTTTAACACACACATGGGATGTGGGTATCACAGGCAAGGCTAGCATGGAACTGCTTGGCTCTCTGAACCAATGTAGAATGCAGTTAAGATTCAAATCACATGATAATGAGCTAGACTGGACTTTTTACAATCATCGACAATACTGAATTTGGTCCTGCCTTTTAATTCTAGGATTTTACTGAATTCCAATTTCACCAACGACCATGGTAGGATTCAAACCCATATAGAGTCAAAGAGATGTACAGCACTGAAACAGATCCTTCGGTCCAACCGACCAGATATCCTAATCTAATCTATTCCCATTTGCCAGCACTTGGCCCAAATCCCCCTCAACCCTTCCTATTCATATACGCATCCAGATGCCTTTTAAATGTTGCAATTGTACCAGTCTCCACCATTTGCTCAAGCAGCTCATTCCATGCACACGCCACCCTCTGTGTGAAAATGTTGCCCCTCTTATATCTTTTCCCTCTCACCTGAAACCTAGGCCGTCTAGTTATCCCAGGGAAAATACCTTGTCTGTTTATCCTATCCAGGCCTCTTCTGATTTTATGAACCTCTAACAGGTCACCCCACAGCCACCGATGCTCCAGGGAAAGCAGCCTATTCAGCCTCTCCCTATAGCTCAAATCCTCCAATCCCTGTAATCTCAAGAGCATTAGCCTAGAATGCTGGATTTCTGATCCAGTAACATTATCACTTTGTCACTACCTCCCAAACAACATTGTGGCTCTACCTACAGCACATGGACTGCAGATCAAGACGACAGCTCACCACTACCTTCTCAAGGGCCACTAGGAAACAGGCAATAAATCCTGGCCAGCCAACGATACTCATGTCCCATGAGTGAGTAAAAACAGGCCTCCTTATTGTTAAGCTACACGTACAAAAGCTTTTGGAAATTACTCCAGTTTATACCAACACAATACATATTCAGCAGCAGGTTACACATATTGCAATCACTACATTGATCATGACTGTAATTGCTATGAGGTCAGCCAGGTGGACCTTACAGAAAATGAGTTCTCTGATTGGACAAGGTTAACAGCTCCAATCAGGGAGACCTGACTGACAGATATAAACAGGAATTAGCAAATTTTGACAAGATTTGTATCTCAGGTTGAGGTTCTAGATGTAGATTAGATTAGATTCCCTACAGTGTGGAAACAGGCCCTTCGGCCCAACAGGTCCACACCGACCTGTCGAAGAGCAATCCACAATGACCCATTTCCCTCTGACTAATGCACCTAACACTACGGGCAATTTAGTATGGCCAATTCACCTGACCTGCACATCTTTGGATTGTGGGAGGAAACTGGAGCACCTGGAGGAAACCCACGCAGACAGGGGGAGAATGTGCAAACTCCACACAGACATTCGCCCAGGACTGGAATTGAACCTGGGACCCTGGTGCTGTGAGGCAGCAGTGCTAACCACTGAGTGTAGGTTTGCTTGCTCAGCTGGAAGGTTCATTTTCAGATGTTTTGTCACCATACTAGGTAACATCAGTGAGCCTCCGGATGAAGCACTGGTGGTATGACTCGCGTTCTATTTATGTGTTTAGGTTTCCTTGGGTTGGTGATATCATTTCCTGTGCTGCCATCATTTGCTGTGGTGATGTGATTTCCTGTTATTTTTCTCAGGGGGTGGTAAATGGGATCCAAGTCAATGTGTTTGTTGATGGAGTTCTGGTTGGAATGCCATGCTTCTAGAAATTCCCATGTGTGTCTCTGTTTGACTCGTCCTAGGATGGATGTGTTGTCCCAGTCAAAGTGGTGTCCTTCCTCATCTGTATGTAAGGATACTAGTGAGAGTGGGTCATGTCTTTTTGTGGCTAGTTTTCTGCCTGTTTGTCTAAGGTATTATTTGTTACAGTTCTCGCAAGGTATTTGTAAATGACATTAGTTTTGCTTCTTGTCTGTGTAGGGTATAGAACAGGCATCCTGTTCACTCTGACAACTGGTTCTGTGTCAAGGACTTCCATCATGTAAATAAAGGATGACTTGGTGATGGGATACTGGTCTCTGTGGAGTTATTTCACTGGCAATGAGAGTGACGGATGATCCTGAAGAAATTCACCCAAACAAAAGTCATCTAAGTTGGGGAAAGCACTTCTGGCATCCTGCCATTAGTTGGGAAACTTGACTTGTTTGATCCTGCCATCAAAGACTAGGCCCAATACGTGGAAAGAATGTCTTACTTTTTTCTGGGCAAATGGCTTTGGGGCAGATAAAAAGCAATGGGTAATTCTCCTGACAGCTTGTGGGCCCACAGCTCTTTCAGTTATTAGAAACCTAACTTTCCCGGAGGTAAGAGTTGATGGAATGAGTTAAGGAATATTACAACCAAGTCGTTTCTAATTCTGATACACTATTGACTACACCCGGCAATTTGAGAACTAGGGGAATCAGAATTGGGATTTTTGACTTGGTTAAGATGACTAGCAGAGGCATGTGACTTCGGTGTAACCCTTAATGAGATGCTGAGACCCTGTTTGATATGTGGAATTAATGATACAACCATGCAAAACTGCCTACCAGCTGAAGTCCAGCAGAACTTCAGACGGGCACTACAACTGGCTTTATCATTGGAGTACGTGGAGCATGTGAGTTGCAGGGTATTCTGACAGAAATGGACATCCTCACCAGTCTGACTGAGCTTGGGGAAAAGCACTTCTGTAAAGGCAATTGCACAGCCTCACTCAAGACATATCCTGACCACGGGGACTCTAGGTTAACCCATTGAAAACCCCAAAACAAAACCAAGCCCTTGGCCAAACAGTTAAAATCTTCTTCATGATTCGGGCTGACAAGCCATTGTAGTTGCTTCAAATTATGTGGTCTCAAGCCAGCAAAAGGGTCCAACTGGACCTGAATTAAGAGAACTCAAGAGGCCAGTATCCAGTTGAGTGCACACCCTGGAAAGCCCACCTACATCTGGTTTGGGACATTTACATTTTATAGCAACATCCAAATCAGAACCAAAATGTTTGGTTGGATGGCCACCCAGTTCTAAGGTGGTGGTTACTAGTGCATCTGTTTCAGAGATCGCAGAATGAGTGTTTAACAAAATTCACTCTGGACGCCAACCCTTAAGTTTGTGCGAGACTGAGTATCTATACCGAGGAACATTTACAGATTAAAGGTACATCTTCAGTTCCAGTCTCATGTGAGAAGCAGCTGTTTTGGATACCACGGATTGCTGTAAAAGGCTCGGACCCAAGCTTAATAGGGCAAAACCGGTTGAGAGAGATTAACTAGACAGGGTCAACATTTATTGACTAGGAAAAGTCTGCCTGACTGAAGTCCTAGTTAAGTACCCGGACATTTTTCAGGAAGGTCTGGGGACTATCAAAGGAGCCAAGGCCACCTTGCACATTGACCAGGAAGCAGAGTGGGAGGGAGAGTTTAAATGTTGGGCCACAGGGCGGTGTGGTTGATTGGTGCGGGTGTCCCGGAGATGTACCCTAAAGCGCTCTGCTAGGAGGCGTCCAGTCTCCCCAATGTAGAGGAGACCGCATCGGGAGCAACAGATACAATAAATGATACTGGTGGATGTGCAGGTAAAACTTTGATGGATGTGAAAGGCTCCTTTAGGGCCTTGGACGGAAGTGAGGGAGGAGGTGTGGGCGCAGGTTTACCCAAACTATCCTAGTTCCTACCTGATTATAGGATATTCCTCAGGCAACTACAGGGATAGATCCAGCAGTGTTGTTAATGGGGAGAAGACACTGCTCCAGTTTAAATCTGATGTTCACAGACCTGGGGGTGTGACATGTGTGCATGAAAGAAATAGCATCAGGAACAACAATGTGGGACAGCGGACTCCACGAAGCGAGAGAGAGAGTTTATTTCAAGGGACCAAATCTGGTATAGGAACCATGGGAATGGCCGTGCATGGGTAAGACACATGGTTGACGTAAGGACAGGTCCAGTGATATCTAAATTTTGGGTCAGTGTGTTGGTCCTGAACAAAGACATGGACCATATGAAAGCTGCAAACTCGCAAATGGAGCAAGAGGGGAGCTAACGGGCTAGTGGGCGGCACGG
The DNA here is from genome assembly GCF_004010195.1 of Chiloscyllium plagiosum. NCBI lineage: Eukaryota > Metazoa > Chordata > Chondrichthyes > Orectolobiformes > Hemiscylliidae > Chiloscyllium > Chiloscyllium plagiosum. The sequence continues at coordinate 57,963,964 of NC_057726.1, forward strand.
TGGAACAGTGGTTAGCACTGCTGCCTCACAGCGCCTGAGACCCGGGTTCAATTCCTGCCTCAGGCGACTGACTGTGTGGAGTTTGCACGTTCTCCCCGTGTCTGCGTGGGTTTCCTCCGGGTGCTCCGGTTTCCTCCCACAGTCCAAAGATGTGCAGGTCAGGTGAATTGGCCATGCTAAATTGACGTAGTGTTAGGTAAGGGGCAAATGTAGGGGTATGGGTGGGTTGCGCTTCGGCGGGTCGGTGTGGACTTGTTGGGCCGAAGGGCCTGTTTCCACACTGTAATGTAATGTAATCTAATCTAACGTGCACTACATGCTGCCTGTTATCCGAGGCACAGTTGGAGAAACCTGATCCAGGGCTAAAACATCCCAGGAAAAGCTACAGAACAAAAAAAAAAGAAGGACCAGCCCACATCCTCAGACTCAGGGTGTGGGGTGAATTAGTGATTGGAACGTCGTCAGCCAAGTGGGCCTAAGAATAGGAGTTCCCTGACTGAGGCTGTTAATCTGGTCCCATCGGGGAACCCTGGCTGATTGATATAAAGAAGAGTGTCAAACATCCTGACACAGAGCTGTCTCCGAGGGAGCTGGACTTTACACGTGTTAAATAAAGGGTTTCTTGGTGACGGGATACCAGCCAGTTACTTCAAATCAATATGTTTCTCCAGTACAGGAGTCAATGATTTTGATCTCCTGCATGTAGATTTGTCCAGCTCTAATAGGGGATGGTTTCTAGTGGACACAGGTGGCTCTGTTTCAGCAGACAAGTGTCCTTGAGATGGGTAGAGGCTGAAGGAAATCACTGTAGAAGGGAAGGGCAAGATCATGGAGGGATTTATAATGGGAATGATCATTTAAAAATTGGAGGCTTTTGAAAACTGGGAGTCAATGCACTTCAGAATGTAAAGGCATGATGTTTGATGAGATTTGATACAGAATAGCAGCAAAGAAGTGGAGGGTGAGCTGAAGCCTTCAGCATGTAGACAATGACAGGCCAACCAGGAGACCTTGGGAGATGAGTCAGGAACAGACAAAACAAAGTCTCACTGGTGAATTAACTGAGTGACTGGTGGGAGCAAAAGCTTTACTAGTTAGCTTGGACTCTCATCTTCCGGAAATACATCCTACTTCATCTCAATGCATTGTACCTTATGATTTGCCACAGCCCTGCAATCCCTACTGAGCCTAAACTAGTAAACAGAAGATCAACGCATCACTAAAGAGAAGATTTAGGGCCACGACCTCTCACTCAAAAGGGTCAGAAACACATCCTTATTTGTCCTGAACGTCAACCAAAACTCATCCATTGTACATATAATCAAAACCTATTTGTAGGAAGAATGTCATAGTTGGGTCCAACTAATTATTTGGCTCTAAATTATAAATATGGAAATGTATGCAAATTATCCCTTTATCACATAGTACTTAAGCAAACAATATTGCTTCAATGTGAAACATAAGATACATGACAGTCAAAAGACTTTCTCTTCTCATACATCTCATTAGTCCCAGATAAGAATTTGTCATTTAGAGTCAAAGTCATTGAGATGTACAGCACAGAAACAGACCCTTGATTCCAACTTGTCCATGCTGACCAATTATCCTAAAATTAATCTAGTCCCATTTGTCAGCACTTGATCCATATCCCTTTAAACCTTCCTATTCATATACCCATCCAGATGCCTTTTTAAATGCTGTAAATGTATCAGCTTCCACCACTTCCTCTGGCAGCTCATTCCGTGCATGCACCACAGGTCCCATTTTTAACTTTTTCCCTCTCACCCTAAACCTAAGCCCCCCCAGTTCTAAACTCCCACACCCCAGGGAAAAGACCCGGTCTATTTATCCTATCCATGCCCCTCATGATTGTATAAACCTTGGTAAGGTCTCTCCTCAGCCTCTGACATGCCAGGGAAAACACCCCCAGCCTATTCAGTGTCTCCCCACAGCTGAAACATTTTAACTTCCACGTAAAATTGGCCTTTTTTTTGACACATGGTTTTTGAAATTATTTCAGTATGTTTGATGACAAAGATTAAAAATTTTACACTGCAATGAAAGCTCTTTCTCAGTACCAATGCTTGCCCTCAGCAATAGCTGTCTTTATCTGACAAACAGGTTTCATACAATTGGTATTGGCAACTTAATCTCAAAGTGTCTTCGGAGTGAAGTACTGACATTATTGAGCAGATGGAATAACTGCCATGATAAAGAGTCATTCAGATCGTGGGGCATAGTTTTGATCTTAGAAGGTGAGGCCATTTTACATGAGATATGATGTCACAAGTGTACAAATAAAATTGTGATGGTGGATTGAGAGCAGTGAGAGAGCCAGCTATGTTTCAAAACAAAAACAAGCAAGAAAGAGGAGTCTGACACTCTGAATTACTGGGTGAGTCAGGATGGTAGGGATCACGTTGCTATGGAAATCAAGGGAGGTATGAATCAGAATTTGAACTTCTTCCAGTCTCAAAAGTTATTCCCACCCACAATGCGAAAGATAACAACTAGCAAGCGAAGCTGGATGAAAGTGATGTAACTACATTCTGGATGCCATTCAGGACACACAAATGGACACAAATGGCATTTCCATTTCACTAGAAGAGTGTCAACACAGACAGCATGAGACAGTGATGAAAATTGGACAGCCTGTCAGAGTGCAAACATTCAACATGTTCAACAAGAGTCAGCCATATAGCAATTTGTCTCACCTCAATTGTATGTAGTGAATATGGATAACCAGCGATATTGTCACAATCTTAAACATATATGTAGACCCTGCTCCTTCACTGCAGAGAGCTGATGAGGAAGATGTGATGCCCCCAACTGAACCAGAAAACATATCAGCCATCCATCTCTGGATCATGGTGGGCAGCACCGTGGCCGAGTGGTTGGCACTGCCGCCTCAAAGCGCCAGGGACCCAGGTTCAACTCCAGCCTTGGGCGGACTATCTGTGTGGAGTTTGCACATTCTCCCCGAGTCTGTGTGGGTTTCCTCCAGGTGCTCCGGTTTCCTTCCACAATCCAAAGATGTGCAGATTGTGAGAACTGGCCATGCTAAATTGTCCATAGTGTTCAAGGATGTGTAGGTTAGGTGCATTAGTCAGGGGTAAGTGGACAGTAATGGGGTAGGGAATGGGTCTGGGTGGGATACTGTTCGGAGGATCGGTGTGGACTTGTCGGGCCAAATGGTCTGTTTTCACACTGTAAGGGATTCTACGATTCACGTTCCACAAAAAGGACAACAGATCAACATCAACAGTTACAATGGTATTAACACTCACCAAAGGAATTACATTCCCCTGTTAAAAGAAAATTATCTCCAGAATAGTCAGATATCAGGTCAACAGCCAATAACAATGCACATGCATTCCACCAGAATATCTGCTTGATTTAAAGATGGTGTACGTATCCAGTGCAGGTGCAGAGATGAAAGAAAGTATGGCAAACAAGAGTTAAAACACTGTTTTGGTTATAAATGATATTTTTGTTATTGGCCATGTATACTGGGTAACTTGGAATCACAAATGTAAGTACATGCAACAAGTTATGTAAAAAAAGTGGGGATGTTTAGAAAAAATGCATTGTATCCTCTGATTTTCCATAGTCATGTGACCCCCGGGGTAAGTTTCGAAGGAGAAAACATCAAAAGCTTCCAATGCAACAGTGACCAGATGAAGGTGCCCAATCTGTGTTAGCAAATAATCAAAGAATTCTGGGGCCAAACAATAAGTACAAGTAGTTCTTATGGAAAAATGAATTTCTTGGACAAGACAGAGAATCAAGACATATTAGCAATTCTGCTATTCCGTTAACTAATCTCTGAAGTATCTCTCTCTCTCACATCAATCCATCTCTCTTCATAAGTCGCCTTTAATTCTCTTCAATTTCATGGTCCTCTCTGTGGACAGTGCAATGCAATCCAAAGTTGTTGTTGAGCACAGAGTCACAAGTAACAACATTCAGAGTCAGAAGTAGAAAGGAAGATCAGGCAGAAGATGGGAACGTTACTTGGGCTGGGACAGCAGCTAAGGATTGATCAGAATCAGATGTCATGATCAATAGGAAAGGAGTGAAGACGTTTGAATCAAAGAGGTTGTCCAGTAAAACTAGAAGAGGAACTGAGATCAAGCCGCATGAACCTGAAGGAATAATGAACTCGAGTTACAAAATAGCAGATGTGTGACTATGAAAGCAAAGCAGTAAAATCAGTTCCTTAAAGAGGAAATTAAGCTTGTCAGGGGTCAATGAAACCTAACTTGCCAGGTGCAAAGAGAAAGCACGACCACCAATAAACGTAAAGGCTGGGAAGAGCAGACAACTTTGAACTCTGGAAACATATGACGGTGATGATGAAAAGTAAGTAAAGCACTACAACCACGAAAGTGGTTGATCAGTTCCAGTTAAAAATAGTCTAGATTCTTGCAGCAACTCTTCACAGGATCAAAGACAACAGCCAAAACATCATCTGCTCTCTTCCACAGAAACTAGCTTCCAGCACAGCCAAAATACTGTAACACCAGTTGCATGCTTCTGAAAAGTACACACTTTCCAACTTAAAATAGTATTTTTGAGCAGATCCAGTATGGCAGTGATCTAGGATGATCATATTGCAGAGCTCCGCACTGCAGCGCGAGCAAGACAAACTTCTAACTCGCCCAACCCGGACCATTGCGATAGCCTGGGACTCTGGAAAGGTCATGGAGTCCCAGGAAACTGTGGAAAATTAGTTTACTGCGTTTTTGCAGTCCAGAGATGCCAAAGAAGGGAGGAGGAACATCCAGCCTGCAGGAGCCTCAGACTTGATTACTTACTGGGCCCTGGTGAATGAGCTCACGAAACCTCGCGAGATGTTGGGTGAGCAGATAGAGGAGAAGTTGGCTCTGATCTCTATCATGCTGCAGAAACATGAACAGCAGCTGGGAAACCTGATAAAAAGGGCAGATGAGGTTGAACACAGAGTCACAGCGGTGGAAGCTGATACCAGTTCCTCCAAGGATAGGATCCAAGCCCCAGAGACGCAAGTCCATAATTAGCGTGACCAAGTGGATGATCTTGAGAACAGGGGCAGGAGAAAAAAATAATCGGATCATCAGTCCGCCTGAGGGTAAGGAAGGTGAGCAGCTGGAGGAATTTGAGGACTGGTTGCCGAAATTCCTTAACTTGGAGGCTGGTTTAAGAAGCTTGAATATCGAGGGGGATCACCAGGTCATGGCGTGGAGGTCAGGTCTGGACCAATGTCCTCATCCTCTCGGCGCGGTTTCATCATTATAGAGATAAGGAGAAAAATCATGAAGGCTTCCAGAATCTAGGGGAAGGATCTGAAGGCCCTAATGTACGAAGGTTCTAAGATCATGTTCTTCCAGGACTTTTCAGTGGCAGTGATCCAGAAAAGAAAATCCTTTGATAGTGTCAAGAGAAGACTGAGGGAGCTCGAGATCCGTACTCTCGGAGGTATCCAGCAGTGCTTCAGATCCCCTTAGATGGATCCGTACATCTCTTTGACATGTCGAAGGCAACAGACTTTGCAGACAAATTAACCTAATCTGAACAATTTAGTATGCAGAAGGAGTAGTGTTGCTTGGGTATGTCATGTCTTTTTTTAAAAAAATACAGGAAGCCCATTTGGAGCTTTTCTTTTCCTTTTTCTAATTGATAATAATTTGGTTTAAACTATGTTTGGCAGTGTTTGAGATGTGTACTTTCAATTTCTAAGTTAAGTCACACCAGAGGATGGTTGGGGTATTTACCCCTTTTTTCTTTATTCATATTGCTATTCCATGGTACATTTACTTTATTTTCTGCTTGTGTTTGTGGTGTAGCTCAAGTTGGGATGGCTAGATGCCTACTTAAGGCAGTTTGGGATGGGTAGTTGCCCCCTTTGGGCAGGGGGTGAGTTCCCCTATTCAGCACTGTTGGTGCTTTATATGTTGGTTTGTTTTTTAGTTTTTGTTATATATAATCTTTGATAGCTTTGTAAGTTTGTTCAATGTAGTGGTTTTAGTATATGCAGTTTTTATGTTCAATGGATCATGTGACACTAAGGCTCAGCAATTTGTGGTTCGAGTTCCTCCTCTCTGGAATTTAAATATTACTGCAGAAGGTTATGGCTAATGACTTAATTAAATGGTGTACCTGGAACATCGTGGGGAATCACTCACCGATTAAGAGGAAGAAGGTACTTTTGAGTCTTAGAAAGGAGAAGATGGATATTGCTTTGTTACAAGAGACACACTTGGATGATAGGGAGCATTTGAAACAGAATGGCTTTGATTGGGTTTACTTTTCATCATTTAATACCAGAAGTAGGGGAGTGGCTATATTGGTTAGGAGGAATCTCCCATTTAAGTTACTAGAGTGTGTTAAAGACACACACAGGAGGTTTATAATTCTCAAAGCCCTGATAAATGTGGAAGAATGTGGTGTTTTAAATGTTTGTTTCCCTCCAGCTCCTCCTTTCAAATTTCTGGTAGATGCGTTTTCTAAACTTATCAGTCTTGGGTCCCGGCATATCATTATCGGGGAAGATTTTAACTGTCTCATGGATCCCACAATAGAAAGGTTGCCCAAAGGCCCCCCAATACCCTCTGTACAAACTTAACAATTAGTGGATCGGTGTGTGGTGTTAAGATTGGTGGACGTCTGGAGACATCTCCACCCTACAGGCAGGGATTTTTTTTTCCAATCCGCACAAATGTCACACCAGGATTGATGTTTTATTTTCTGACCCCTGTAGCACTCCTGGACTTGGTGACATCGTGTACGATTGGTAATATTACCATATCCAATCATGCTCCAGTATACCTGTTGGTTAAGGTTACGGATGTTACAGTGGGTTCGAGGTACTGCTGAATGGATCCCTTTATCCTCAAGGATAATAAGTTTGTGGAGTATTTCTCCAGGAATTTCAGGCATTCTGAGAAATTAACTCAGGCTCAGTTAGTAGCCCATCCATCCTTTGGGAAGCTGCCAAAGCCTATGCCAGGGGGTTAGTTATTTCCTACTCTGCCAGTAGGAAGTGGCAGAAGGGTGAGCAGCAACGGCTCCTCGAAGCACAGTTGAAGGCAGCCGAGAAGGCTTACTTTGACAGGCCCTCATTGGTCAAGCTACAGAGGATTACGGCGCTGCGGTCTGCAATGAATTCCACGATCACGCAGACAGCAAAGAAGGAGCTTACTTTTGCAAAGCAATGGCTATATGAGCATGGTGGCAGGCCAGACAAATACGTAGCATATCTCACCAGGAAAAGGAGTGCCCCTCAAGCCATTACGTCGATTGGGGAAGGGTCTGGGAACCTAACATGCGACTCCAAAAAGATTTAAGTGGCACTCCAGAGATTTTACTTTAAGTTATACTAATCTGAGGGTTGTGAGGAGGGGTGGGCCAAAATGGATTTTTTTTTTTTAAGGATCTGGTGCTCGTGAGTGTGACCCCTGAACAACAGTCCTTTCTCAATGCCCCGTTATCAGAGCAAGAGGTGCAGGAGGCTGTGAAGCAGCTTCAGATTGGAAAGGTGCCTGGTCCTGATGGACTTCCCAGTGAATTCTATAAGGAATTTATAAACATGCTGCCGGGCCCAATGCTCAATATGTTTAATAACTCATACAGCCATGATTGACTCCCACCATCTCTGAGAGAGGCCAATATTTCACTTATTCTTAAAAAAAAAGGGAAGGTCCTGGAGGACTTTGCTTTGTAAAGGCCCATTTCACTCTTAAATGTGGACTTTAAAATCCTCTCTAAGCCTCTTGCGATAAGGCTGGAGACTGTGTTATCTTCTATTGTTAAAGAGGACGAGGCTGGCTTCATAAAGGGCTGCAGATCCTCCAATAATGTTAGGAGGCTGCTGAATGTAATTCAAACATGTCAACACAGTCAATATAGAGATTAGCGACTTCTCTAGAGGCAGAGAAGGCACTTGACCGAGTTGAGTGGACGCACCTTTTCTATACTCTGGAGCGGTTTGGCTTGGGTGAAGTCTTTGTAAGATGGGTAAAGGTTCTCTACAGTGAACCTCTCACTGCAGGCATCACCAATGGAGTACGATCAAGCAATTTTAACAATTTTAGAGGCAGCCAGCAGGGCTGTCCCTTTTCATCACTGCTTTTTACGTTGGTGATTAAACCATTGGCAGAGACTATTCTTGGGGATCCCAATATACCAACTCCAGAAGTGGGGTCAAAATTACATAAGATTTCATTGTACACGGACAATGTCCTAATTTTCTTTTGTCAAATCCAGCAGTTTCAGTGCTTCGCATTTGGCGTCTTTTCGGGGTTCAAGATTAATCTTGCAAAATCAGAGGCTATGCCTATGCGTGGTCTTATGAAGGTGCTAGGTCTTGAGGGCGAAGATTGATTCCCATTTAAGTGGTCACAGGGAGGTTTTGTATATTTGGGAATATTCATTACTCCAGTTCTGGATCGGACTTCAAAGCCAATTTTGTCCAATTATTTGACAAAATCAAACAAAACCTTCAAAGACGGGAAGCACTTCCAGTCTCATGGCTGGGTTTGATAGCACTTAAGATGAATATCCTCCCCCGTTTGTTATACCCTATACGGATGCTCCCCTTGATTTTCATAAGCAAACATTCAGGAGGCTGCATGGCTGGTTTAGCTCTTTTAGCAGCCCCTCATTAAGTTAGCTGAACTGCAACTGCCTCACAGATTGGGGGGGGGAGTGGACCTTCTGGACATTAAAAGCTACCTAAGCTCGCTTTTATCCTATGTGAATGATTGGGCCTGTGGGGACCCTCTTTCAATATGATTAGATATCGAAGCCTCCCAGGCAAAGTGGCCCAATCCTATCTTGCTGTTTCTGGACAACGTGAGGACAGTTAGGGAATACTGCCATAACCCAATAGTTATCTATACTGTTAAAGCATGGAGGGCAATTCGACAGAGGGAATAATACTGACAAAATATCTTCTCTCACACCTATAGTGGATATGCCAGGTTTTTAGCCGGGGATGTTAGATTCGGGATTCAAACATTGGGTATCTAGGGGTGTGTCTTGTTTGGGTGAATTTATTTGAGGGAGACACAATTTTATCCTTCGAGCAGTTAGCACTGAAATATGAGCTATCTAACAGGGATTTCATTCAAGTTAGGGATTTTATTAAAAAAAACACTTGATTGATCCCGACAAATCCAACATAGAGGGGAGGGTTCTCAGTGCTAAGAGTACACTTTCTGTCAGTACTTTATATCATCAGTTGGGAGGGTGCCCCCTTAGATGAGTTTGATCAACTCTGCAGGGTGTGGGAGAGAGAGCTGGCTGTTGAAGTTTCTTCAGAGGCATGGGAAGATATTTGGGAAAACGCAAGAAAGATATCAATTTGCAATAGGACACATGCTTTACAGTTGAAGATTCTCCACAGGGTCCACTTGGCTCCGGACCGTTTGTCAAAGTTAAAACGAGAGGTATCTTCAGCATGTTCCAAGTGCAAGGTCTATACGGGCACTCTTACCCATTGTCTCTGGTCTTGTGGTAGGCTTCAAACATACTAGAGTGCTGTGGCAGGTGAAATGGAGAGGATTTTGGGTGTAAAGGTGGAGAAGGACCCGATCTCTCTTCTTCTGGGCCTGACCAATGTGCTTCCTGCAGATGCGCATAAGAAAAACATTTTTCAATATCCTCACTTTCTGCGCAAGAAAAGAATATCTTGCTAGGTTGGGTATCAGAAAACCCCCCAGGCCTGTCGAGTTGGCGGAAGATTGCTATGGAGCATATCTCCTTGGATTTGCTCACAAGTATGGTACACCACAAAGCTGAGAATTTCTATAAGACTTGGCAGCCCTCTTTGGAATGCCTGCATACAGGTTTATCTGCCACACTAACAAGGGCTTTTATATAACCATAACGACTGAGGTTTCAGAGTCTAATATCCAGGGAGGAGTAACTGTGAACGTATGAGTGTCTTGTTGGGCTGAGTTGAGTTATTACTACCTATTAGTTTATTGTTGGTTATTATTTTAGCTAAATAGTTAGTTGGGTTTTTTATTATATATTTTTCTATATATATTTATACATGAGGGTAGGTTTGGATTTATTTTTACTTTTGTGTTCTTTGTATGGTTTTGTATTTGTTGTAATATTAAAAAAAATCTATTTTCAATACAAATATATTTTAAAAAAATGATATTTCAAGAGCTCTCCATGAACCTCCACTGTATATCACAGGGCCAGCCCTGACTGCGCATTATGATATGGTTGTGTTTTAAAAAAGACTATTTTTGAAGTCATCAATGATAGCTTATCATCTATGACAGATCAGATCCCATGGTATGGCATTGGAAATGGCCTCAATACAATGAACACTTTCAGCAAACTCCAAGATTTATTCAGTTAAGTAATGCATCTTAAATCTAATTTGTTTTGCAGACAACACATCCTGAAGCACTGGTAACTGTATTATGCATGGTTCAAATATGGATTATCATCTCTAAATTCCAGCAGCTTTGGCCAGAAGTTTCCTCAGAACTGCCCCCACTCTGCTCCTGTAACTTTGTCAGTATTACAGCAGAAATCTATTGCAATACACAATTGGGAATTCCATCTCCCATTCAACCAAGTTTCGGCAGCAGAATGAGAGATACACAGAGGGAATTACTGATTCGTGTGACATTTTAAAACAGGGAAGAGAGGTGATGGAAGAAACAACAACAATTTATCTTTATATAGCATCTTCAATGTTGTAACAACATTTGAAAAGGAGCCATCTATGAAGATATTAAGACAGATGAGACAGAGGGGTGGAGATATTTAGGGAGGGAATTCTAGACTTTAGGGCCTAGGAACGAGAAGGGGAGTAATAGGATTTTGGTACATAGTGAGGTACACCAAATTAGGATTCTTGTTGCAAGTGGATTGGACTTAATGACCTGATTGTGTTGTAACTTCTATGCAATTCTCCAAATCCAGAACCACCCTATTTATGTAAAACCTGGTCACAGGCATATAAACAGAAGGAGTAGAAGTGAAAGAGCAGAACCTGCAACAGAAGTTGAAGACAAAAATTCTGTTTTTTTCTGAAATTACGCAGTGTGTTCAGGTGAATTTAGTGAGGCAGGGTTTCCAACGCCACCTATGGTTTACAGGTTTGGGGGGGTGGGGTCGCAGAATTGGTACTGCAGGTTTAATCCTATTGAGAGTGACTCACCATTAAGGGTGTCTGAATTTAAACTTCTTCTATTTATTCAAGGATGTTGTCCTGAATTTTACAAATCAGACTTTACAGTCCTTACAACAATGAGCTGTGGTAATAGGAGACTCCATAGTGAGAGGAACTGACCGGGGTTTTTGTGGCAGCAGACGGGACTTAAGGATGGTGTGGTGCCTTCCTGGTGCCAGGGTTAAAGACATCACAGAGTGCAGGAAATCCTCAAGGACGAGGTGAAGAGCCAGAGGTGGCACAAATGATTTCGGGAAGAAGAGGAGGAACATACTAAAGCAGGACTTCAGAGAACTAGGAAGAAGGCTGAAAAGCAGGACGTCTAAGGTGGTTATCTCCGGTTTGCTTCCAGTTCCTCGGGCTGGTGAGGCCAGAAACAGGGAGATAATGGACTTGAACGTGTGGCTGGGGAACTGGTGCAGGAAGCAAGCATTTAAATTCTTGGATCACTGGGGTATGTTTTGTGGCAAGCATAAATTCTACAAGAGAGACGGTTTGCATCTGAATAGGTTAGGGACCAGCATTCTGGCAGGCAGGTTTGCTAATGCAATACAGCTACGTTTAAACTAAGTAGCGGGGGAGAGGGGACAAACTGGATGTTTAAGAAGGAAATTGAAGGGAAAGTTAGAACAAGGGAAGTCAAGAAAGACAACTGTATCAATGAAGCAGAAACTCAACGGGATCATGCTGTAAGGTTGAGTAAAATAGGAGTTGATGGGAAGGGTGAGAACAGTAACAAATTAAAAATACTATACATGAATGCACGAAGCATTAGAAATAAGATGGATGAGCTTGAGGCTCTTTTGGAAATTGGCAGATACGATATTGTGGGGATAACTGAGACGTGGCTTCAAGTGGACAGGGCCTGGGAAATGAATATTCAAGG
>NC_057726.1:57977558-57991811 GCF_004010195.1 Chiloscyllium plagiosum
GGAGTGGGGGTGGGGGCGGAGAAGTCAGGAAGAAGATTGCAGGTTAGGAAGGTGGTGCTGAGTTCAAGGGTTGCGACTGAGACAACGTGGGGGGAGGGGAAATCTTCATTTACCTCTATTGTCTATTGTCTAATGCTCCCATTCATTGTTACTGCTGAAAGTCATTGTGGTAGAGAGAGGGATGAGGGATTCGTAGGTGCAGTATTGTTGCTTCTTCAACATTACAATGATTACAAGGCCCTGACTGGCCTTTCAGTCTGAATTTCTTCCTTACCTCGACCAGGTGAGTTAGTGTTAGCTGAATAGGACCAATTGTTTTTGATAGTTTTGCAATTTCTCAAAAACGTACCCTTGGAAACATTAGCCTTCAGAAAACCTTTTCTTATATATATACACAAAATAAAATCGGTGGCTCATTTATAAGGATTTTGTTGCTACTTTGCAGAACAAAGTCAGTTTTTCACCTTCCTGGAGTTGGATTCGAGATTTTCACCTGGGGTTTCGGTGAGGTGGGGGGGGGGGTTCTTCCAAACCTCCACTGACATTTCAGCTGAAATTCTAATCAGATTCAGCAAAGTGATCCTGGGGATAAACCTGGTCCCCAGCACCCCACAGATTAGTTGCCCAGTAGGCAACCACATTGCTGTGGGTCTGGAGTCACATTTAGGCGGGACCAGGTAAGGATGGAATCTCCATTCTCTAAAAGGGCACTGGTGAACCAGATGGGATTTTTGTGACAATCAACAATGGTTTCATGGTCATCATCAGACTCTCAATTCCAGACTTCGATTGAATTCAAATTCCACCATTTACTGTGGTGGGATGTGAACCTGGGTTCCTGCATCCCTGGATTAACAGTTCAGTGATAATACCATTAGGCCCTTGCCTCCCCGCTATTTAAAAGGAAGGGAATTAGAATCATGGCAATTAGCTGACAAATCTATTATCACTGGATCATACCTCTCTCTTTTTGTGACTCTTCCTGACTCTCTGTAACTCCACCACTGACAATCTGTATCAGATCCAGCATCTGCAGTCATTGTTTTTACCAATCTGTATCAGATTTCTCTCTCTCGCTCAACCCTGAGTTACTGTTGGTCTCATTCTTTGTCTGGATGCGTGCTTTCTATTTAAAATGAAAGCTTCTGTTGCAACTGAGAGACCTCTCTATTCAGAAACTTACTGCATAAAGCAAAATAGCAATCCCATTGCGTTTGCTGCTTCTGGGAGCTTCCTTCTCCCCTCTTATCCCAAACCTGGCCTTTACTCCCACTTCCGTATCTTTGGCTATCATGCTCCTCCCTGTCCTCTGCAGTTAATTACTGCTGTTTGGCAAAGGAACACTGCCTTGCTTAATTGTGGACAGCAGCAGTCTTTCAACAACTCGTGCTTCGGGACCATAAGCTTTTTAAATGATTGCTTTTCCTCCTACAACATCACACCTGCAAAAAACAGACCTGTCGAAAGGGCAGAGTAAAAACCAAATACGGCAGATGCAGGAAATCTGAAATCCAAACAGAAATTGCTGGACAAACTCTTCAGGTCTAGCAGCACCTGTGGACAAAAGAACATAGACCTAACCCTGTCTCAAATGAAATCATTCAACTCAATGTTAACTTTGTTACTCATTCCACAGATAGTCAGACCTGCTGAAAGAAGCTGCACATACAGCATTGTGGTCATAGTCTCAACAATGAGGTTAATCAACATTCATATGCATGGAGATGGGCTGAGAGTCTAGAATAAAATGTATGATGTCCCATCCTTTAATTGTCATGCCAAGACGACCCTTAAATTGGAAGATACATTAAGTAGTGGAGATGAGATCAGGAAGTTAATAAAATAGATGATAATCACAGAGACCACAGAATCCCTCTAGTGTGGAAGCAGGCCATTCGGCCCATTAAGAGTGCACCTACCCTGACCCACTCTCCCATCCTCTCCCTGTAACCTTGCATTCCCCATGCCTGACCCTCCTAGCCTTCACGCCCCTAGACATTCTGGGCAATTTAGCACTGCCAATCCACCTAACCTGCATATCTTTTGACTGTGGGAGGAAAGCAGAGGAAACCCACGCAGACACAGAGAGAACGTGCAAACTCCATACAGACAGTCAGCCGAGGATGGAATCAAACCCAGGTCCCTGGTGCTGTGAGGCAGCAGTGCTAACCACTAAACCATGCCATCCTGATGGATTACGTGAATGGTCAAAACCGTGGCACATGGTTAGAATGCGAGAAAATTTGAGGTAAACAGCACTGGACCTAAGAAAGATCCATCAATCTATTTCCCAAATGGTGCATAGGTAAGGACTGGAGCTGAAGAAAGGTATTTAGGTGTTCAAGCACAAAAATCACAAAGCCAGTGGAAAAAAAAGGTACAGACGTTAATTTAGAAGATGAATAAAATGTTGATCTTTTTTCCCCAGGGGCTGCAATGCAGGAAGGTGGACATTATGCTCCAGCTAGTTAAATCTTGGGTCAGACCCTATCTGGAGAACTGCACTCAGTTCTGGGCACTACATCCCTGGAAGATTATTTTGGCCTGTGCAGAACAGTCTTCTGCACCCCGCAATTGGAAGCTGTATCACTTACACATATTGAGCTGCCTCACGAAGCTGGCCATGTTGTTGTGCTTGAAGTATTTGGGCAGTACTTCCTTAGCAAACCTGCCCTGATCAAAGACATGGAAACTGGTCCCACTCTAGAAATAAGATTAAAAAGAAAACACATTGGTCACTTCACGGAATTACAGGGCAACCAAGAGAAACAAGATTCAAATTGAAGCATTAATGTAAACATTCCTGCTGAACCTCCCCTTGACAGTGTGAGGATTAGCAAATCCCTGTGTTTGTGTGACAGATTCCTCCTTGTGCTCCACTGGCCTAAGGAACAGACTGACCAGTAACTTTATGAATCAAATTATTATTGAAATGGTGGGTGTTTTGTGATCTTCTAACCAACAGTCAGTACATCCTGTTGGAAGGTGAATTGTCCCACTAGCAGTCTCATACATGACCCTGTTGTATAAGTGAAGTGTTGTCTTGATAAAAACCCACATTATGGGTCTCCCAATGTGAATGTGACACGGGGGGTGGGGGAAGGATTTTAAAAAGACCTTTGGTCACACATTGAGCTTTTACTACTCCAAAGAAGGTACAAGATTGGCCACAATATCTGCTGAGACTTCATGGCCTTAAAGAGACATTTTGCATTTCCCACACATTCGCTGTTAGCAGAAGAATAATCCATTGTGTACTGCAATGAGGATACTGATTAATCTTTCTAATTCTACTTGTGACAGCCCCCATATATAAACACAAATACAGAAGATAATGTCACTAAGTGACTGCATTACCCGATGAAGGATTTAGCGAGACTGAAGAGGAGAGCCTCTGAAAGCCAAAAAAGTAACCACAGGAAACATCAAGAGGAACATGAAGAAAGCTTTCAGCTCTGACAGAATGTACTTCATGAAATCAGTTCCACTCAACATTATATTGTATCTATATAATGCTATCATCCTGTTGCCATAAATACATTTGGAAAAGGTTGCAAGCTCCAGTTTTTATAACTAATGACAATCTACTGCCAAACAAAGACATTTTGTGATGTTGGGAAAGTTTATTTCAAGATGGGCAGCTGTTCAATCTATATATAAAAATGAATAGAAATAGAATACATTCAGTATGTATTATTGATATATAAATAATTTGGAGATAAATGTAAATTATAATGAATAACATAGAGCATATATATTAATGACATTTGGACTAGGTGGTGAGATAATGTGCATCTATGAAATATTCTTACATACTGCTTGGTGAAGGCTTAGTGAGGAAGTACTATTTGATACTGAGACAAATGGAGCGCAAGGTTCTCTGATTTGATTCCTATTTGTGCCATTAGCTGAAAATCAACTGACTGGACACTAAACATGACCCTGGTAACCAGAGAGTAGGAACAGAGAAAGAAAACTCCCAAGTCAGTTTCTCAGTCTCAACACTATCCCCATGTCACGAAGTACATTTGCTGTGATAGTGAAATAGACTGACCAGTGAGGAATGACAAATTGAATAAGATATTGCAGGCTTGTCAAACTACTTCCCCAACACAAGGCATTGCTTTCAGGAGAGAAGCAGCAAAGAATTAAAGGTACATGGGAGTTTCGATAGGCGTGAGATAGTGCTCTCTCTGTAAATAACTCGCCTTTCCCAGCACAAAAACTCAAATACAATAAGAGTAGTGATTTGTAGTATCAAAACAGAATGTAGTCAAAGCTACACAATTATTGCCAGCCACTGCCTCGTCCAGAGAAACAAAAACAGCAATGCTTCATGAACCCACCACAGCATCCAATAAGATCACAGCTGATGGACAGCAATTTTGAATTCCCATGCTATCTCCAGATTCGCTGATTGACAGTGGACACTAAGACCTTTAATCTCTGTTGAATATATTCAATGACTGATAACACACAGCTCTGTTTGGGTGAAACCTTTTGAAGATTGTCAAACCTTTCAGTATTAAATGACTGACCTCTTATTCTGATGTTTAGTTTTAAGAGTCTCCAGAAGGAGAAACATCATCCCAGCATCTACAATTGTTTGTTTTTCCCATTAGCAATTTTATGTGTTTCGATCATATTCTTCTAAACTCGAGTGAATGTGGACCTGATTTGCTCATTTGCTCTTTATCCCAACATTGGACACTCTGGAGGCAGGAAACATGTTTCCGCTGATGGGTGAGTGCCGAACCAGAGGACACAGCTTAAAATTACGGGGTAGACCATTTAGGACAGAGATGAGGAGAAACTTCTTCACCCAGAGAGTGGTGGCTGTGTGGAATGCTCTGCCCCAGTGGGCAGTGGAGGCCCAGTCTCTGGATTCATTTAAGAAAGAGTTGGATAGGGCTCTCAAGGATTGTGGAATCAAGGGTTATGGAGATAAGGCAGGAACAGGATACTGATTAAGGATGATCAGCCATGATCATATTGAATGGTGGTGCAGGCTCAAAGGGCAGAATGGCCTACTCCTGCACCTATTGTCTATTGTCTATTATACCCAGTTAATCTTCGTTGCACTCCCCACTCAGGCAAGTAGATCTTTCTTCAGGTTAGGAGACCAAAGCCATACTCAATATTCCAGGTATATAGTCTCACCGAAGTCCTTTACAATTGTGATAAGACTTACTTAGTTATTTATTCCAAGCCCTATGTAAATAAATGTAGTGTTTCTAATACCACTTCTTTACCTGTTGTTCGGTGTAACTGGAAGCTAACTTGGTCGTTTGAGTACAAGGTCACCCCATGTCTCTCTAAATACCAACATTATAAATGATTTGGATGTGAACATCATAAGTTTGCAGATGACACAAAAATTGGTGGTGTAGTGGACAGTGAAGGTTATTGCAGAATACAACAGGGCTGTCATAAGATGGGCTGATGAGTGGCAGGTGGAGTTTAACTTAAATAAAATGTGAGGTATTGAATTTTGTCAAGGCAAGTCAGGGTAGGACTTATACATGTAATGATAGGGCCCTGGGGCATTTCCAAATAAAGAGACCTTGGAGTGCAGATTCATAGTTCCTTGAAGGTGAAGTCACAGGTAGACAGGATAGTGAAGATGGCATTTAGTATGATTGCCTTTATTGGTCAGTGTATTGAGTATAGGAATTGGGAGATCATGTTGCAGCTGTACAAGGCAATTGGTAAAGCCACTTTTGGAATACTGTGTTCAATTCTGGTCTCCCTGCTATAGGAAAGATGTTGTCAGGATTGAAAGGGTTGAAAAAGGCTTCAACCTTTGAAAGGGTTTCCAAAGTTGTTGCACAGTTGGAGGGTTTGAATTATAGGGAGAGGCTGATTAGGCTGGGGATAGTTTCCCTGGAGCATCAGAGACCGAGGGGTGACCTCATAAAGGTTTATAAAATCATGAAGGGCCTGGGTAGGGCGGATAGCCAAGGGGCGGCACGGTGGCTCAGTGGTTAGCACTGCTGCCTCACAGTGCCAGGGTCCCAGGTTCGATTCCAGCCTTGGGTGACTGTCTGTGTGGAATTTGCACATTCTCCCTGTGTCTGCGTGGGATTTCTCCGGGTGCTCTGGTTTCCTCCCACAGTCCAAAGATGTGAAGGTCAGGTGAATAGACCATTCTAAATTGCCATAGTGTTAGGTGCATTAGTTAGAAGGAAATGGGTCTGGGTGGGCTACCCTTCAGAAGGTCAGTGTGGACTTGTTAGGCCGAAGGGCCTGTTTCCACACTGTAGGGAATCTAATCGGTCTTTTCCCTGGGGTGGGGGAGTCCAAAACTAGAGCGCATAGGTTTAAGGTGAGATGGGAAAGATTCAAAAGGGACCCAAGTGGCAACTTTTTCATGCAGAGGGTAGTGCACGTATAGAATGAGCCGCCAGAGGAAGTGGTGGAGGCTGGAACAATTACAGAATTTAAAAGGCATCTGGATGGGTATATGAATAGGAAGTGTTTAGAGGGATATGGGC
The DNA here is from genome assembly GCF_004010195.1 of Chiloscyllium plagiosum. Lineage (NCBI taxonomy): Eukaryota > Metazoa > Chordata > Chondrichthyes > Orectolobiformes > Hemiscylliidae > Chiloscyllium > Chiloscyllium plagiosum. The sequence continues at coordinate 57,984,053 of NC_057726.1, forward strand.
CAAATGGGACTAGATTAGGATATCTGGTCAACATGGATAAATGGGACCGAAGACTCTGTTTCCACGCTGAACAACTCTTACTATTTGGAGAAAGTGAGGACTGCAGATGCTGGAGATCAGAGCTGAAAATGTGTTGCTGGAAAAGCGCAGCAGGTCAGGCAGCATCCAAGGAGCAGGAGAATCGACGTTTCGGACATGAGCCTTTCTTCAGGCCCTTATTCCTGAAGAAGGGCTCATGCCTGAAACTTCGATTCTCCTGCTCCTTGGATGCTGCCTGACTTGCTGCGCTTTTCCAGCAACAAATTTTCAACTCTTACTATTTCCCAATCTCACCTTTTAAAAAGTATGCTTCCTACTTAAGTGGATAACGTCAAATTTCTGCCACACTGCATGATGGATGCTTCAGGTGTTCAGAATAATGCACAATGGGGAAAAAATACTATTTTACCCAGGCTTCCAAACCACATTTTAAATTTATTGTCATTAGCGTAAAGATATGCCCAAAGCTGCTTTACAAATAGGAAAAAGGAAACAGATGTTAAATGAGGTTCAGATAGATCAGGAGGCAGGACTGAAAGGTTGGTTGGAGATGGGTTTTGAGGTTTTTGTTAAAAGGGTGGAAAAGTTGAAGCAGGAAGTTTCAGGATTAGGACCAAAGCCTCTGCAAATCTGCTCCCCCCCACCGTGAGGTTAGTCAGTGAGGTATGGGGAGCCAGATAATACTGTCCCATTGTCAAGGTGTCATTGTCCTTCATTTCATTTCAGGGCAGGATTTGACGAAATGACTGACCACAGTATAACATCCTACAGCATGTAAGATTTTACACTAGGGTTAGCTCAGTATCTCTGACTCAGTGCTGGAACTTCCAAATTTCACTCCACAAGACTTGAGCAAAAAATACAGGTTTATACTACAGGTGGTGGTAAAAGATTCGGTGGCACTTTCCAGAGAAGAGCTAGGGAGTTCTGCCTGGTAGCTCAGACAGCATCTAACACTCAACCAACATCCGAAAATTAAATCAGAATGATCTGATCATTTAACTCATTGCTGCTCATGGGTTCTTGTTGTATAGTAATGGTCCTCCATATATCCTACATTACAATGGAGCTATAATTTAAAACTACTTTATTGATTGTAAAGTGCTTTGAGATGTCATGCAGCCTTGTAAAGCGCTTTAAAAATGTGAAAATACATTTCTTTCCAGATTTCCTGATCACCACCACCTTAACTGGCATGGTGCTTTGTAACCACCTTAAAATGAAAGGCATGTCTAACTGATTTTGGTGCAAGTGGGCAGCTCACCAACACAGTTCAAAGCGACAGTCGGAATGAAAGTGCTGATGTCTGGAGCACAAGGAAGTGCACTGTAAAAACAGCTGTTACTATAATTGACTGGTCCAAAACCCATCACTCATTGCCATTCCACCTTGCTTTAATTCAAACCCAAAGACTATGCAGTTAATTGCCCAATTGGGAAGTCCCTTCACTTTGAAGAAGGCAGAAGAGAGGTGGAGGTTAAACCATGTAACTAAAACTAAAGTGTTAACGTCGGCAAGATCAAAATACACTGAGTCAGCAAAACAAAACAATATCCACCACAACTGCCTGCGATTTTAGTCAGCTTTCCTGTGCTAAATCATTGCCGGTAACTGGTTCACATTTAGTTCAATGGACTTGTCGCTTATCACACAAAGACACTTTACCAATAACGTGGAACTAAAATTGGATGCTGCACACGTAAAGTAAATAATTACTTTACGCTGAAATCCTTGCCAGCAGTAGACCGTAATCCATTACAAGTGTTACTGTGACCTTCACTGAATACAGACTGTGATAGCCTAACTACTTAGATAATTACTTCTTTATGGTAGCCTGGAACTGTTAGGGAAAAATCAGGACAATAAAAGTATTTTATCTCTCAGAAGAAAACTAGTCCCAGATTAGTTAAGCCAGTATTTGGACATCAAGTAGTGATTTCCAAGTGATAACATACAGCTCCTTTAATGAGGATAATATTTTGACGGGAAAAAGTCCCCCATTATAACACAAATCAGCATTTACAATCTAGAAACAGCACCTTTAAATATATTTAATAGCTCAATCCATTTAACAGCCTTCGAAAAGTCTGTTCCACTGAAGATGTCCCACTGACACAATCATGCTCCTCACAACAGTGAGTCAGTGAATGGAGCAAACTGATAAGTCACATTGAGAGCACATATTAATGGTTCATTTGAAGCTAGAGGGGCTCGTTTACATGCCATAGTTTTCTGTTTTGGTTTAGAACCTAAACTATAATCCATTCCTCACCTTACAGTCTAAGTTCCAAAATCAAAACTGCTGAAGTAGCAGCTATGCCCATTTCTTTGTTTCCTACTTTGATGCATTTTGCATGCTCAGTCAGTACTGGAAATGAGACACTGACTGACCACCTTTTGACCATTGTTGGCGTCTTCAACTTGAAAGTCAAGTATAATTATGAGATGTAAAGTACCCCTTATTCAAGGCAAACAGGTTAGATAACGGGGTGGTATCGCTGAAAATCAATAGTACTCACTAAACAATCAGACTTTGTTACATGGCATGTCCAAAGATCACCTTCTCCAGCTTACACTACAATCTTTTAATCGTGTGAAGATAGTTTGAATTGTAAAACCAAGAATTTTTATCTATTAGTGTATGTTGGGGATTCGATTTGACAGAGGACATTTATAATTTTGCCTATACAAAGTGTTTCCAGACTCAGAGATACAACCACCTTTGGGGAACTGAATGAGTTGTAAAGGAAGGTTTAATGAACTCGTTCTTTTGAGATGTAAAAGTGGCAAATTCTAAACTCCACAGGTTAAGTGGAAAGTTGTGCTAGTTAAAAATGCACACGTGCAACAAGGTCATTTTGACATTTTGTACCTCCACCCCCTTGCAAAACATAGGCTTTAATATTCAAGTTCCTTGGCTTGTTTAAGATATTTGAAGCACTCAAATGAATTAAACCTCAATGATGTCTGTTGTCTAAGCAAATTAAACAATTATGAAGTCCATAACCAATTACTCTGGGCAGGGGATGAGAAGTAAAAGCTGCTGGAGTAATATGAAAATGATAATTTTAAAAAAATAAACACATGATACCTACAGTATCCATCTGAAAAGACTTAAGGACTGATTTGGAGGAAAGTACTTGTGTGATTGCAGTCCTTGTTGCCAGGCCAGATCAAAGCCCCATTTTACTTTTAATTTTCTTTTGCAGCAATTTTATTATTTTTAAAAAAATATATCTGGGATCCTTGCAATATGTTTTTCTACTTAAAATTGAGGGGAGCCATAACAAACAAACAGAGAAACAGTGAAAAATATTCATGAAAGTAGGAAATGTATAAAACAGGCCTGTTGTTAGGATGTCAAATTTTCAGAAATAATCAAAAGTATATGGAGACAACAGTGCGAAAAAATATGCAAAAGACAGAACAAAAAAAAAAGGAAGAGTGAAACTCAAAAAGAATTAGAGATTGCAGGGCAGGCAGGAAACCCCCAATTTAATTTCTAAAATTACACTGTACGTGTAACACTATAGAAGGGAAGCATTCACCTTTTCAGTTCTATTCTCACTCCTATTTACCTTCATTTTTTGAAACAAACAATCCTAATATAAAATAATGCCTTACGGTCTAACTCAACTGAAATATTTCAAAGTATTTCACACAATGCATGATCTTTGAAATGGGCGGCACGGGTTCAATTCCCGACTCAGGCGATTGACTGTGTGGTGTTTGCACATTCTCCCCGTGTCTGCGTGGGTTTCCTCCGGGTGCTCCGGTTTCCTCCCACAGTCCAAAAATGTGCAGGTCAGGTGAATTGGCCATGCTAAATTGCCCATAGTTTTAGGTAAAGGGGTAAATGTAGGGGAATGGGTGGGTTGCGCTTCGGCGGGTCGGTGTGGACTTGTTGGGCCGAAGGGCCTGTTTCCACACTGTAAGTAATCTAATCTAATCAAGAAAACCCATAAGAATGTACAAAATAGAACTGGACCATTCAGCCCCTCAATCCTGTTCCACCATTCAGTCAGATCATTGCTGATCTGTATTTTGAATTCTACATTCCTATCTGACCCCTGATAACCCTTAATTCCTCTGTCTAACAAGAATCTAATCACCTCTGACTTAAAAATATTCAATGAACACACTTTCATCACTTTTTGAGGCAGAGCGTCAAAGCTTCTGAAACAGTTTTTATAAAATCTCATCTGTGTCCTGAGAGGGTGACCCTTGATCTTTTAAAAAAAAGTACCCCTTCAGTTCTTGACTGACCCACAGGGGGAAACATCACCTTCACATCTATCTTGACAAGACCAGGATCTTATGTATGTCAGGCAAGTCACCCCTTACTCATTTAATGTCCAATGAAGACAAGACCAGCCTGTCCAAACTGTCCTCAGAAAACCTACTCAGTACAGATAAAAATCCAGCAAACCACCTCTGAACTGTCTCCAATGCATTTACATTTGTCCTTAAGAAAAGAGACCAAAGTGGAATACAATATTTGAGATGTGGTCTCACCAATGCCCTATTTAACTGAACCATAACATCCTTACTTTCACATTCACTTCCTCTTGGAATAAATAATAACATCCCATTAGTCTTCTTGATTACTTGCTGTCATTGCATACTAATAGTTTGTAACTCATGCATCAGAACAGCTAGATTCCTCTGCAACATTTTCCATTTAATCTAGTTATTTAAAAAAAAATCCTTCCTGCCAAAGCAACTTCACATTTTCCAACATTATATTCTATCCACCAGATGTTTGCACACTCTCAACCTATTTGTATTCATCATCAATTTCTTATGTTCTCTTCACAACATATCTTTGTGTTGCCAAAATATTTGGTTACCATAACATCACTCGTCTCAACCAAAGCATTGATGTAAATTGTAAAAATTTGAGGGCACATCACAGACCCCTGTGGGACCCCACATTAGACAAAGACCATGTATGTATACTGTTTTCTGCTAGCCAATCTTCTATCCATGCTAATATGTTACCCCCTCCATTCATCCATAGATTTTATTTTCTGCAATAAGCTTTGATCTGGCACTTTATCAAATGCCTTCTGGAAATTCAACTACAGTAAATCTACAGGCTCCCTATTATTCACAGCACGTTACTCCTTCAAAGAACTTCAGTAAATTGGTTAAACATGATTTTCATTTGGCAAAACCATGCTAACTGTTAGAACTCACAATGGCAGTGAAAAGTTTACAAAGTTGCTACTTGTGGCACCATCTTAGGTACAATGACATAGGATCTTAGTAAAAAGTTAGAAACTAAAGAAAAAAATTAGCATTTCAGTGCTTCATGGCAACTTAAGAACAAGGTACCCAAGTACAAAATCTTAATAATAAATCAGAAACATTCAGAATGCCTGATTACATTGAGATTTTCTAAGTGCACAGCAATAATCTCTTTAAAGATCAATTCTAAAATGCTTACCATGGCAGATAACTAGCCTTTGGTTCCTGTTTCTGCCTTCTTCCATTCTTGGAGAGGATAAATTTACTCCTTTTTAGTCTGATGGTAGCTTTCCCAAAACAAACCAATAATTCCCCAAAACATATGGAACAAAATATTTCCATTCTGTAAATATGTTTCTCAGCCTTCAACATTCCAGCTTGAGGACTGGCTTCTAATTATTTGAAAACTGACTAGTGACACAACCAAACATATTCCCCAAATATGATAATTAACAGTTATAATCACAGATTTGACCTGTTCTCACTGTAGCTGCACACTCTGTAATGAACAGTTCAATTCCTGATAACCAAAGGCACACTACCACCTTGTCACGAGTAATGCAATATTCTCCATTTAAATAGGTAAGGGGCAACTCCAACAATGTCCAAGAAGCTCAAAACCATCTGATGAATCAGCAACCCATCCACTGGACTAAAGATTCACATGCGCCACCTTGAGCACAACACAATTACAATGTGTTCTGTCTACAGGATGCACTGCAGCACTTCGCAAATCCACAACTTGCACTACCTAAAAGGACACAGTCTACTGATGCATAAGGTAACCATCACCTACAAGCTACCCAGCATCTTGACATGGACATGGACTGTCCATTGTTCTTTCAATATTGCCAGGTCAAAACAGTGGGACCCAATATCAGGAGGGGACCAAGAGAGACCAAGGGAGAATAGGGAGCAATGAAGACAGGTTGAGAGAGATAGGAAGGAGATAAGGCTTGATTGAATGCAAAACTGAATCTGGTCACATGATGAAGAGGTATTCTCATCATACAGCCAGTCTAGAGGGAGACTTCATCTTCTCAAGGGCAACTTGGGTTGGGAAATAAATGCTGCCATCAGAAGGCTTGTTCACTCCAACTTAATAGAAAAACCTACTATGGTTTGAGGAGCAAGAAGGAAGCTGAGTTTTCTGCTCAAGCTTTAGATCTGTTCCATTCTCTTCTCTTATGTTTGCAGCTTTTACCCTGCTTCGATTTGGGTACTTTTCCCATTTGAATGTTTTTTTTAATTTAACTGGCATCTGCTGTCCAATGTCTGAGAGGAATGACTCACATCGCTGTTGTTGTGGTCAAGCTTGTTGGCTTGAGATCATTGTTTGCAGTCAATAGGAGGAGAGATCCAAAAGGAGGCACTAACCTGTGAATGAGTATTGTTCTGGAGCAGCATGGGGTTGAGGAAGGGATTGGAGAAGCCAGGGCTAGAATTCTAACAACTGGAAAGACAAACGGGGAAGACTGGAGACAAGCCAATGCTATCACTATGCCAACAGATACAGCAGAACATGGGAGTGTTTGGAACTATCAGTGTGGTTCAAAAAAAAGCAAATTTACATCTTTCACATCCTCAGGATGTCTCAAGAAACATAAGAACCAATATAAGCACTTGTGAAGTCAAGTCACAACTGTAATGCAGGTAAACGGTTGGTAACAAAGGCAGAGATGACCTGAAGCGAGACAGGAGACTGACAGAAATCTCAAAGATTGGGTGAAAATGACTTTGACGTAACTTCTCTGGGGCTTTGATTTGGTTTGCTGTACATGTTCTTCACATCAGGCCTCACAATAAATCAGACTAGGCCCAAGAGCTGGGAGTACATTGAGACTGTGAGGTGATTAGAAGTGAGAAAGAGTGGATGTTTGTGGGACTCGTTACAGCTTTATTTTGGTGACTTGCTGGATGCCTGTGAATGAGATAATAAAACATTTGTTTTTAAGAGGAGACAGTGGGCTAGGTCACTGTCCATATGCCAGAACAGTTTGGGCATTATGATTGCATGATGGTTCCTGGGATCGGGTTGATCTCTGAGATCTGATTGATCCCTGATGATATCATTTCAGGAATAATTAGTTTCTTGATTTACAGAGATTCATAGAGATGTACAGCATGGAATCAGACCCTTCGGTCCAACGAATCCATGCCGACCAGATATCCCAAATCAATCTAGTCCCACCTGCCAGCATCCGGCCCATATCGCTCCAAACCCTTCCAATTCATATACCCATCCAAATGCCTCTTAAATGTTGCAATTGTACCAGCCTCCACCACATCCTCTGGCAGCTCATTCCATACACGTACCACCCTCTGCGTGAAAAAGTTGCCCCATAGGTCACTTTCATATCTTTCCCTTCTCACCCTAAATCTATGCCCTCTTGTTCTGGACTCCCCGACTCCAGGCAGAAGACTTTGTCTATTTACCCTATCCATGCCCCTCATAATTTTGTAATCCTCT